>NC_138893.1:65256072-65459616 GCF_965194825.1 Balaenoptera physalus | reverse complement strand
AAGGAAAAGTTGAAATGATGTTTTGGAGTTTCAGTATGAAACACTGCAATAAAGTATTTTCCTCCTATCTGCTTTGCAGAGACTGGTGGTATTGATTTGCACAGTCACTATAGTAGAGGTCTCCCTGTGTCCATTCTACTTTCTTAAGAACAATTAAAATAATAGTCGTGACCGTGAACATTTGTCTCGTCCTGGTGATGGCTTTTGGTATGTCTGTATGTATGTATGTATGTATGCATGTATTTATTTCAAGGACTATTTGTAGAAAAGTGGTAGGAACTTAGAAAAAAGTGAGTGAATGTTTGTATTAAGAAGAGTAAAGATGGGCTAGGGACAAGAGAAGGGGACACAATTTAGAAAAAAGCATAAAACTGAGAAGTGAGAAGGAGAATTTTGTAAAAATGAGATAAACATGTGCTTACTTTTCTGAATTCCAAGAAGAGATGGGAGAAAGGAGCATGAAAAAGAATGTCTATGATTTAAAAATGAAAATGTATACTCTAAAAGCGCTAAAGTTATTCCTAGCTATAGGGTAGATTATCAGAAAATTAAGTACTTGGCCAGAAATAAATTGAAGTGCTCAAAATTTTAATTTCCATTTTATGTTTTCTCTTAACTTTTCTTTAATTCTTGAATTTTTAAATATTGAGCTCTCTTCTCTAAATAAAATTCTTATGCATGACTATTTTTGGAGGAAAGCAGTCTGAGAATGTATGCAGGAGTTTGATTTCACTGCTTTTTCTCTGTTTTCTTTGATGTGATGTTAAATTTGTTTGATAAATAAATGAAGAAAACAATAAATATTGAGTGCCTACTCTGTGCCAGGAACTATTCCTGGTGGTTTTGTCATCCATTTAACCTCTGCAAGGTAGATAATGTAGAACAGATTTTCCCTCCCTGTTTAATTTTATTTCTGAATATCTCTGCATGAGTCCCTTCACGTAAGCCTCGTTGACAGTCTGTTAAACAGCCTTACTTTCTGATACTGTGAGCATGAACCAGAGTGCTCTGTTTTGGAACATTAGCTATTGTTACATTGGTCTGCTAATATTTTACAGAAAATGAGAGCAAGAATTTTAGACATCTTTATAAAGTTTATTGAGAAATTTTCACTCAGGATATACTGAGTTCTGAATAGTATACATTATATAAATTCTTATTTTGTAATCATAAATCAGGGTTAAGAATAGAATAAAATTCAACAGAGCTTCAGGTAATAAGGCTCCGCTTTATTGTAGTTGAAAATAATTTTTTCAAATGATCGTAACTTCCGTGGAAAATATTGTGTGAATGAGAAAGCACTAAAGCAAAGAGCATTTCTAGTATTTATGGAGAATTATACATACTTTGTAAACAGCTGCCATCTGGATGTAGATTACTTTTCCTTCTCAGTTTTTCATACACAAACACGCACACACATACACACATGTGTGTATGTATGTTTATGTACACATACATAAATCAAAGCAATTTCTTAGAGCTCATGTTTATTTTAATCAAAGCTGTAGGTGTGCATGGTTAAAATATCAAACTGTGTATATAATTAAATATTAGTTCCTGCTTCTGTAGTTAAGTCTCCTTACACAGCTTTGTTCAACCCTCTATTTTGGGGGTGTTTCTTCTTTGTTTATATCTACATTTCTAAATAATACCCTTATGATTCTATCTCTTCATTGATTATTTATTTACTATTATAGTACTTAAACATTTGGCTGCTTTATACCATCACCATCTTTTTTCACCATCTTTTTTATCCTCTCCTAAGTTCCAAAGAGAGTAATAGATCAATATTATAAATTCTTGTTACTTTAATATGCTAATGATATACCAACAATAGGCTGTGATTTTATTGTCCAATTTTTGTCTTTCCATCGTGAATACATTGCATTTTTGTGCTTACTTTTCTGAATCTTTCTTTATTTTTTTGCAAAACATTCCACAGATCATGCCAGTCAATAAATCTTCCCAAGTCTTCAGAAACATTGGTCTCTTGGTTCCATTTTTTTCCCAAGATGGCAGCCCTCCTTTCCATTATATTCAGACACAGACTTATACTGCCTCATTGCCTCTGAGTGGGGTATAAGATCACACTGGGATCCCACAGCCACCCAGATAGGGGGCCGGGGGAAGTAGAGGTCAATCTCACACCAAGTTGTTGTTGTAGGCTCAGGATGGAGGCTCAGCTCCGTGGAGCCCTGCTGACTGTGGGTTGGGCAGGGAGGTGGGAGAGTGAAGTCTACAGGTTACAAGCTCAGCCTAGCACTGCCTCCCTAATTAAGTCTGCCTGGTTCTGGTTCACAGTGGAGGCTCACCTGGCTTACCTGGTGGAGGATCCCTCTGGCAGCATGCTGGGGGTGAGACTGGGGGAATCAGAGCACCTCCAGCTTCTGTCTGATGGTGAATAGAAGATGAGCTTCTCACTCCACCAGGACTCACCTGGCTAACACTACTGTATTAGTCAGGGTTCTCTAGAGAAGCAGAACCAATGGAAGATATATGTATCTTCTACTGAGAGAGAAAGGGAGAAAGATTACATATATATATAAAATAGATATTATAAATATATAAAGATAATATAAAGATATTTTATTTATATATACATGGAATTAGCTCATGCAATTATGGAGCCCGAGAAATCCCAAGATTGCAGTCAGCAAGCTGTAGACCCAGGAGACCCAATGATGTAAGTTCCAGTTCTAGTCTGAGTCCAAAGGCAGACAAGACCAATACCCAACTGGAAGACAGTGAGGCAGAGAGAGCGAATTCTCCCTTATTATTTTTGTTCTTCTGACCTTCAGTGGGTTGGATGAGGCTTACCCACGTTAGGGAGGACAATCTACTTTACCCAGACTGCAAGTTCAAGTGTTAGTCTCATCAAGAAGCACCCTCACAGATACCGAATAATGTTTGACCAAATATCTGAATACCACAGGGCCCAGCCAAGTTGACACACAAAATTAACCATCATGACTAGGGAACTTGGATGGTAGCTACCTTCTTCTCTGGGGAGGAACAGGGTTGTTAGTGGTGGGAAATCAACTTCCTACTTGACCCCACTGAAACTCCTGAGGAGAAAGAAGGGATGCAGTTTTCCCCCTGGTGTTTGGTTGGAGTAGGGCAGGTATTGCCAAAAAGTTTATCTGTTGTACAGCCATCCTTTTCCCAGTCCTTTAGCTAGGAGGAAGAGACTCTACTTGGAGCTGTTTGGGTCTTCGTCTGTTGGCAATTCCATGTTGGAGGCTTTTCCCAGATATGTGGGACACAATAAGGAAATCTAGAGGGTTCACTATCGGTTTATCTGCCTTGAGGATGCTGTGTGGAAATAGCCTACATGTAGGCAGGAGCAGAAGCAAGGAATTAAGGGGCCAAAGCAATAATCCAGGCAAGAGGAAATGGCGGCTCAGACTAAGGTATTAGCAGTACGAGTGCTCAAAAGTGGTTTATTTTGGATATGTTGTAAAGATAGAACCAACATAAATGTATTGATGGCTTGAATGTGGTGTATGAAAGAAAGAGAGGGAACTTCTTGGATGACTCCAAGATTTTTGGAGTTGTCACTGATATGAGTAAGCCTGAAATGTGTTTAGAAAGGCAAATCAATATTTGATTTTTCAGCATGTCGTACTTGAGATGAATGTAGTGTATTCAAATTAGATGACTCTGCAAGTTTAGAGCTCAGAGACAATGTTGGGCCTGGATATAAACTTGTAAGAAAAGACGTCTGAGGATTGTGCTCTGGGGCCTTGGGAAACCTAGAAGAAGGATCCATGTATTAAAGGCCATTGCTGATTCCAGGAAGATAAGAACTGAGAAATAAACATTGATTTCAAAAATTGGAGGTCATTAATGACCATGACAAGCAGTCCGGGTACTATGGTATTGATTAAAAGATAATTGGCCTGGAAGTATTTTGGTCATTGTTACTATTATCTTTTCCTGTTTGTTTTAATATTTCACACTTTTAAGAACTCCTTCTTGTTCACTGTTACTTCAGTTGCTTTTTTATGAACATATTCTCTTATCTCTGTGAGGATATTAATTATAGCTTTGCTTATTTATTTAAGTTTTGCTTGGCTCCCTCTGTAATATTTTCTTTCCCCATCCCCACCTTTTATTATGTGTGCTGCTTTGTTCTCCCTTTTTCAGGTTCCAGGTTTTCCTCCAAGAGACTGATTGATTGATTATTCATGCCTCTCCAATCACATCTAAAAATTTATTAGTTAGGTTATGTAGGCCATGGAAGTAAATATACTCTCACATGTAATTGCTCCATGTTTATTTTTTTGCTTATGTAACTGTCTGCAGGTGGTTTTATGTCAGTAGTATGTAAGGAGTCTGGGGAGTGATATTCAACCTATGGCTTCCAAATTCTCTCTGAGGGTTTGTTATCCAGACAACCTTCTGTGGAAAACAAATAGCATGCAAGGTGGGGATTATGTACTGTACTGGATGAGGCACATGTGACTTTCTCTCACACCCCTTTTCCTAGAACTCAGTCACATGGCCACTTTTAACTACAAGGGAGATTGGAACAGGTAATCATGATGTGTATCCAGACAGAAGAGGGGAGTGAATTTTTGGAGCAGATAAGTGTCTGTGTCACTAATGGCACGGCACAGAAATGCTCTTTCATCACCCTCTGTGTATGACAGGCATAGGGCTTGTCAACAAGTGGGCTTTACTGTGATGTATTCAAGCAAAGAAGTAGACTTGTGTTTGATGACTCAGAGTGTGGGAGCTCTGTGACAGTGTCTCAGAAAACACTCTAATCTCTAAGCTGTGTGACAAGAGAAGATTTGAGGAAGACTGCTCAGAACCTAGTTATTTAACCGGGACCCTTGTGTAAGGTCTCTGAGCTAACACCAATACCCTCCCCTGTTTTTCATGTTATCTCCATTTACTGAGCTTTTCCTATGTTCTGCGGAGTCAATTGGCTGTTTTTTATTATCATGATCTCTCCACTTTTGCCTTTTGCAATGTAATTTTCTGTACTCAGCTAAATAAGTTACTTGTCTTCCATTTTCAAACTTCAACAAATTTGTTGGGAGCGTGCATTTTCTTTTGCCACTTCTGTGTCCTTGTTGGCTAATATTTCTTTTAATTCCTATGGTGGAAGATAACAGATAAGTACTTCTGATCAAATTGCATCTTATTATTCAAATTTAAGTTAAGAAAAGGTGTTTTGTGGAATGATTGGTTAGTAAAGAATGTGTTTAAACATGGAATCTGAAAAATATTCATTGAATATTTTTTCTTAATCGTAAGATATCAGAAACATATCAATTGCTTTCTGTAAGATGGTGATTATTATAATTGCTTCTGTGGAAAAATGTGGTTCTGAATCTATTAAGTATATGTTAATTCCTTGTCAGTAAGTTGTATCTGCAGGTATTAAGTCACCTCAAGCCTCTATCTTTTGCTTAAAGCATGTGTGTGTGTGTGCACATGCCCACTCATGCACACACACACACACACACACACATACACACACACACACTCTGGGCCAGGCTTACTATCACACTTAATTTCTGCTTCAGTGCAATTTAATGTTGAACATGGATGTTGAAGACATAGCAGGAGGAAGGAATAAGCTGTTACCACCTCATCTGGAAATTCTCCTGCAGCTTTTCAGCAAGTCACACGGTGGGAATTTAACAAGGAACAAAATAGAAACAAGATTTTTGGATAAAGTACAGCTTTCATACAAAAAAATATGTCATAGGGTGGGTTTTTTTTTTTTTTTTGGTCATAACAAAGAGATTCTTGTAACTGTCATAAAATATCTTGGTTGTCAAATAAATTTTAAGTTACGAATGTTTCTGAAGCCACGTACTATGTTAGCAGTCCTTATTTTGTCATTTAGGAAAACTCAGCCATAATTCCTGAGTCAGTCAATATTGCCTTCTATCCTGTGTACTTAGGATTCTTCTTATGGGGAAAGTGATGTTTTTTAAGGAGAGTCTCATATAGGAAATGACCAAGTTTCCAGGGGTCTTTGATTCTATAAAGAATTATATTTGGAAGTTTGAATTCAACTTTAAATTCATTGACCCTTTAAGTGAATTATTAAAGCAGTTTCACTCTTCCCATTGCAATCAGGCTCCCAGTCCCACTACTTACCTGAAATACCTAATGCCAACATCAGCAGTGACCTCCTATTTGCTAAATTCCATGGAAGATTTCAAGCCTTGTCTTACATTCATTTATCTGCATTATTCAGTTTTGCTGACTAATCCTTGATCTTTGAACTTCTCACTCTTTTCCCCTGGCACTTTTGTTTTATTGTTTTTGTTGTTTATTTTTAAAATATTATTTCTCAAGACTCGTTTCAGATTCATTTTCAGGCAGTTCTTTTTCTATGCAGGTCTTAGATGTTAGTGTGCTCAGATGTACTTCCTTATATTTTTTTCTCTTCTCTTCTTTCATATTACTTCTGATTTAGTTCATCCACTATTAAATTCTTGACTAATTTCTGTTTGCAGATGGCAGCTAAAATTATAACTCTAACATCTCCGAATTTCACTCCAAAGCTCAGATTTGCAAAACCAGCTGCCTCCTGGAACTTCCATTTGGATATTCCATGGGTAATTAAAATTCATTAAGTGTGAAACTAAGTTCATGATCTGTTGCCCACCTCTACTTCCTAACCTCTCCTTTTTCTTCACCAAATTCTTATTTCAGTGACTGATGACAACCAACATCAAATTGCACCAGTTCAGAAACCTGTATATCAGCCTTTGATTTTTCCCTCTTTCTTTCTGCTCGTATTTCACGAACTGCCACAATTTTCCTGTCAATTCTACCTCCTTAATAGCTTTAGAATCAAACTCTCCTCCCATCCTTTTCTTAAGGTCCTCATCATTTCTCACCTGATGCTCAACTTATCTGTTTTCCCTTTCTCCATTTTCTGTGCCACTCTTCTTCCTTCTCCTGTCTTCTTTTTTTCTCTACAAACTGCCAGTCTCATCATATCACTGCCTTGCAAAGATATTTCAATGTGTTCTCATTCTATTTATGCAAGCTCTCCCTTGGAGCCCCTCTCTCTCTGTCTCTCTCTCTCTCTGCCTAATCAGTCTTGTTCAAAATAAAGTAAAGGAAATGTACTGTTCTATGTAATTAAATGCCCAGATACGTAGGTATGACTTGCCACAAGGATTTAAGGCTCAAATATGACTTTGAGATACATCTCTTCATTTGCTTTCTTTGGTAGTTGAACCTGTTCTCAAAATCCATATATTGGCTATTGGCAGCTTTGAGCTCGTACCATTACAGCACCTAGTACAAGAGAAAATAAAGTTCATGCTCTGGTAATTGAACCCCATATCTCTATATTAGTTCTGCTTGGCTCTGATTTACCTGAATTGATTCATCTACCTTATGAGGGGAGGGCGAAAAATATAGACTGTCTCATTCTAAGTCATGTACTACACTCTTGCTTTCTGGAGAAGGGTCAGTTCTAGATAGCATAGACATAATATGACTTGGTTTGCAAAAGAGAATATTTGAAAATAACTGAAGTGGTAAACATTTTAATCACCCCTTACATTGAACCAAATTATTTAGTTTTTTGACACTGTGTTGGCTAACGAATAATTATGCGTGAGTCCTTAGATATGTTCTCTAAAACTTCAAACGCAAAAATTAAAAAATATATACTTTTTAAGCAAAGGACTGCACCATGCATCATGTATACTTATCTATATAACAATCACAAATGGCATACATTAATAAATATGTTATAGACTCATGTTTAATCATTCAGATTCTTGTGAAATAGATTGTTTTTGTTTTTTGTCTTTATGTAGAATATTTTTGAAATCTTTTATACTTTGGCATATGATTTATAAGCTGCTTTTAGCATGTATTTGTCATCAGTTCTTTACTTTTTCTCATTTTTAAAAGTACAGTTTAATTAACCAATTAATATGGTGTGATTCACTTGTAAATGGGAGATTGAGTATTACTTTTTACATCAAAATTGACATTCTGTCTGAAAGTGAGATCTTCAAAGGCAGTTTAAGGGCACCAGTTTTTGATGTTATTCTTCTAGGCTAGACAAGGAAAATCTAGAACAAACAATCCCAGTGATGTTACATTAACAACATCAATATCTTTTCATAGTTAATCTTGAAAGGAGTTAGCAAAGATAATTTCAATGGGTACAAACTATAAAAGCACAATTTTAGTGATAAGATAGTATCAGGGCACGCCATCATTGTTTTAAAATAATAATTGTTATCTTGGTAACAGATATATGCTAAGGGGAAGAAAATACCAAAGTCACACAGTAAAGAATAAATGATAAGAAATTATGGTTTGTCATTTCATTGTTTTGACATAGATTCATTAATTTATAACTCATCATATTCTTAGAGTATCCTCCCGATTGGAAATTTTGCTACTCTATTTATATTTTTCCTATTTATCTTCCCAACACCAGTGACTTGCATGGTGCCAGCAAATGTTTGTTAAATGAATAAACCAGATCTGTTTTTCAAGATAACCTTTTCTTGTGACTAACCTATAATTTGTATCTTTGATTTCTATAAATGAGAGCATTATTATAGACATTTGAAACCCGACTTTCTTGAATTCTTGGAAAATATTGTTGTGAATATTTTGTCTATGTTTTCATCTGGTCTTTTGAAAGAGTCTTGTATAACGGAAGATATTTTTCTAGAAGCTCTTAGCTTAATTGTTGGCACATAGTGAAGCAATATCATAATCAAGTGCCTATTCTTGGTGATTATACATGTCATATGTGATTCATTCCAAAGCTACATTAGAAGGTTTAACCGTGGACTCCCAAAAGATGTGATCCTCTTAAAATATCTCCTAATGCTGATATACTGATGAGAGCATGAGAGTCATGTTCTTATCTAGTTGCCAGTTTTGCTTCATACATTTTAAAATCACAGAATGATGACTGATGGTGATGATGAGATTTTCACTTCCTGTAATCCCAGAAATCAGTCATTTTTTTTTATGTTAACGTACTTAGAGGCATAAAGGAGCATATTATGTCATAAGTGTGACCACTCAGAACATCTGCTGAATGAATATATGAATAAATGTAGAACCTACAATAAGCCCTTCAGTCTACATGTCTAGGAACTCAAGAACAGAAAATAAATAGATAAGGAAGGAAATCTTTAACAATGTATTATCTACTTTTTACATATATTTCAATACTATTTTTTTTTTTTTTTAAGTAGAGGGAAGGATTTTTTATTTATTTATTTATTTATTTATTTATTTATTTATTTATGGCTGTGTTGGGTCTTCGTTTCTGTGCGAGGGCTCTCCCTAGTTGCGGCAAGCGGGGGCCACTCTTCATCGCGGTGCGCGGGCCTCTCACTGTCGCGGCCTCTCTTGTTGCGGAGCACAGGCTCCAGACGCGCAGGCTCAGTAATTGTGGCTCACGGGCCTAGTTGCTCCGCGGCATGTGGGATCCTCCCAGACCAGGGCTCGAACCCGTGTCCCCTGCATTGGCAGGCAGATTCTCCACCACTGCGCCACCAGGGAAGTCCTCAATGCTATTTTTTTTTTTTTTTTTACTTCAATTAAAGTTTGAAGTTTTATTATTTATGGCCAATATTTATTAATATTAAAATATATCATTTTTTGTTTTACTGAATCAAAAATATAAGTATATATTTAAGAAGTTCTGTATAAATCACTGGAAAAGTTTGGGAAATTTACTTACTATTTTGATGTCTTTAGAAATACTGAATAGATGTAAGCATCTAAAGTAAGATGTCTTTATTGTGCAGTAGTACTTGAAAAAGGATCTTCATTAACAAGTTTAAAAATACATACTTTTTTTTTCTGAGTCTCCTAGGTATGACAACTGAATGAATCTAATCTTTTCTAACCCACAAAAACATGGACAATCCATTTAAATGAGAATAATATAATTTATTTCTCCCTATTTTACTGCTTTGCCTGCAGAAAATTCACCAAAGCCCAGATCAGACTTGTCTGGTGAAAATTCTCAAAGGAAAAACTGGGTCTTCTGTGTATATTCTGTTAATAATTTTCTTTGTAGATATGAGAAAAATAAGTATGAATAATATGCATCTCTATGTGAATGGAGATACTTATATTTACTGCAGCCAGTGATCATTTTATAATATCTATTAGCATTTTGGTTATTAGCATTATCATATGACTATGTCAAAACGAAAAAGTAAACAAATCTTGCCATAAATATGCTCCTAACTTGATCTGTTTACCCTGAATAATGTATAGAGTTAATACCCACAAACTTAATAAGTAATGGTTTCAGCTATAATTACTTGTCTTTATTCATTTTATCATTATACTGTTGTTTTCCTGTTTATGTATATTACTGTATTTAGATGGATAATTGCACACAATAGCTGGTTCTTTATATTTTCAACGCGTTTTGGAGATTTTGACTTAACATGGTAATCAGTTGTCATTTTAAGGACTGTGGACACTGAAGTGAGACGCGTGATCAGATATTAAAAATCCATGTATGACTCATTTATCAATCATCTGTTGCTAAAATAATGCCATGTGACAAATGACCTGAAAACCTCAGTGTCATGAAAAAATAAGCAATTATTGCTCGGGCATGTGAGATAGTCAGCCTGGCAGGTCTGTTGACAAGACTGGACTCACCCTTATCTTAGTGTTGGCCATCTGTTGGCTGATGTAGACTGCATTTAGCTGAATATACTGGGGCTGCTTGGCTATGCTTCATAACCCTCTTATCCTGTAGGCCATCTGGCATGTTATCAGGTTGATTTTTAAAAAGGCACAAAACACAGGGCAAGTTCAAACACTTGAGGCTTCTTCAGCATTTTCATCTGTTGAAGCAAGTCACATGGCTGAACCTGGAGTCGGAGTGGTAGGAGACTGCAAAGTTACACCGCAAAAGGAGAGGACACAGGGAATGGTGAAGAATAAGGGCCATTTGGGCAGTTTATTTTTACAAAAACGTATGGCTCTGGTTACCTCAAAATATCCCTGTTAGAAGACTATTATAAAATTGTTTCAGGGGCTTATATGGTATTTTCATTCCTGGATCAAAGAGAGGAAATTCAAATGGTGGTTCATACTTGAAAGTCAGGTGCATAAAATGTCTAAGAAATCTCTCTGTGAGTGAAAGGACCCCAATAACTGTAGTTATTGGAATGAATGAAGTTCAGGATGTCATTCTGAAGGAGATACACTGTATGGCCACTAGATGGAATTAGGGGCAAAGTGGCATTCTGGTACTCCAGAGTAGCCACCAGGAACTGGAGAACATGGAGAGGTAGATGTGGATTGCCAGAGACCACTCACACTGCTAGTGCCATGAGATCCAATTTCAGCAAGGAAAATTGAGGACAAATTAAGCATCTTGTCAGTTGTGACTCTGCCACCAGATTCTGGGGTGGAATGAGAAATTGATATCTAAACCCATGAGGGAGCCAAGGCTGTTGCTTTCTGTTGGGGTGATTTTAGTCTAGAATAATGGTGAATCACATAGGACCCTTTTTCTGACTCACAAAAGGAATTGGGAGAGGGTGTGGTAGATGTTAAATTTACAGATAGGACAGGTAAGATTCCTTTGAGTTTTGTCCCCATGTTGTTACCATTTCAGCTGTCTCTAGGTCCCTAATCACAGGAGGAAAATGTCTAAAGTCTCCCCTTGAGATGGAAATGGAGAAATAAAAATGAAGATTTCTCCAGAGAACAATGTTGTTTTTTGTTTTTTGTTTTTCTTGCATCAGCCTGAACTTACAAAGGAGTGGAATAGAGAGATTTGAAAGATGAACAGCCATTTACATTTAGGTTGACACTCAAGCTGATTACACAGAAGAATTGTGAGATTCTGTCTTGAGGGATAAAGAACAGTGGGGAACCAGCACTTCTTAGGAACATTTGTTCAGACCAACAGGGGACCCAGTTACACTTATCACAAGTGTGCAGGGCATAATCCTGTCAGTTTCTTAAATAGCCTCTCAGGTAGGGTATAGGGTGCTTATTAGGCATTGCCATATCTGGGAACTTATTAAGGCGCTAGAAAATGAAGGTAGGAAAGGGGAAGGGAGTCAGGGGAGAAAGAAAAAACACTTCTTATTCAGGTATTAATTCTGAGGTATGGGGTTAGATAGAACAATAAAGAGGAAGAGATTGAGGCAGGCTCCTGTGGATCAGAAAAGATTAAACAGTTATTGTTCTAGCACGAAGGTTCTAGAATAAGCAGTTATTTCCCAAGGGGAATAAATAAGAGAAAAAGACACTTTTATAGAGTAGAACTAGCTTCATGCTGTCCTTGCTTCTTTTTTGTTGTTTTTCCTTCTCTGGGTCTTTCTCTGACCTGATTTTTGGGTCACGTTTAGGTAGCTGAAGGTTTGTTCTGTTCTGAAATGCAGACATATTTCTTTTTTTGGTCAGAGTTGTCTCAGGGCTTAGAGAAGGATTGACGACCAATGGGACAGGTGGAAAGTCATTAATGAATTCAGCATGGGGTTGGGAGGGAGCTGGATGAAGTCAGAGGCAGCAAATTGAAATAATATGTCATGTAAAAAATTAATTCATTCACCTATTATCGGCTTCTAATTATCCAAGGCCAAAACCAGTCTGGTATAAGGATATAAGGAAAGTAATAAGCAATGCCATGTTCTAGTGTATACTTATACATGTTTATACACATACATTTCTACTACTTTTTGCCCTGTATCCATTTTCTCCTTCTGGTAATAGCCTCCCAATTTTCCTTGGGAGATACCCCTCTCCCACCATTAATTATAATTCATATAGTTTGATTGGTGATATCCCACCCAACTGTTCCATGTATGAACACAGGAACAGGCATGATGAATCAGAAACACAGTGATTGGTCAGCACAGGTCATGTGTCCTAATTCAGGCTAAATAGAGCCAATGCGTATCACACCTGGGAATTTTGCTGTAACTGTCAGGAGGATGTCACTCTATTTCTACTGTAATAAATGCACATATATACCTGTAAATACCATGTTTTTAAAAAAAATAATGTGTGCATTCTCTGTGCATAGTAATTTATTTTAAAATGTGTCAGAGCAGGGTTAAATTTGGTTAGATACAGTGCAACCAAGGTCAATGTCGTAAACTCAGTATGTGTCCCCTATATGTGTCCATTAAATTTATGTTTTTCTTTGCCTAATCGTAAAGAGAACATAAGTCTGAGTTCATAAAGTTAGAACTAGATTTATTCCAGGTCTCCTGAGGCTGCCTTGGTCCTTAGGGATAGCTGAGTGTAGGTCTGAAAGAGAAGCACTAGGAATTGTAATTGTGAAGTCCAACATGGGACACTCTTGGAAGAAATTGGAATTGAGAAAATGGGCTTTTTGTCCTTCAGAGAAAACTGGAGATCCTTCCAGAGAACCAGACATCTGAAGCATCTTCCTAGAGTAGGCCAGCATCATCTTATCAGACCACGGTGCTCATCTCTGCTTGGGTGTAGGAGTTAGACAAATTCTCTTTTGGATTGCCTGAACCTCCAGGAGACTGGGAAAAATCCAGCAGGAAGGGGGAGACCAAATGAGGGATACCAGAACTTGCTGCTACTAGTGTTGATAAATTCTTCTGTAACTACTTGGAAATAGAAGAGGTTTGATGGTTTAGTACTCTTTCATCTTACTTTGTTTGACTTATATTAATTGAACAATGATCTTTGCGAGATGATGGGAAAAAATGGCGATCATTTGGAGATTACAGTTCTGAGCATTTCATAAAATGCTTAAATAGGCATTATTAGCCTAATACTAAATATGTAGTACCTGAGGCTCACACAATTTAAGAAAGTGAAATACAGAGAAGGTAAATTGTGGAGTCAGAACTATAACTCAGATATGTCTGGCTGCAAAGTCCACACTTTTTCACAGTATCATACTACTAGAGCATGCCATCATATGACATCCTCAAAACTGACCCTTCCACTGACTGTATAATCACTAGTACTGAGAGATTATCAATAGTTCTTTTCACAGCAGGTGACTAAATCATCTGTCCTATACATAATACTTCCAAAGGCTGGTCCATTCTGTTTCATAGATTTGTTCCATAACTTCACTGGCTAAATACTCAATTTTGGTTTTCAAAACCCCTCATCTTTGAGACTTACAAGCTTGTTTGAATTATTTGTAGGTATGTTTTTCCTGCACTGCGACAAATCTAAATAACTTGAAGTTGCACAGTATATCCTTGTAAGGTTTCTTCGATATAAATGTAAACACACAACGCCAGCTGTTGAGGATTGAAAGAATGAATCTTGTGTTTGAAACATTTCTTCATATGGGTAATATTCTTTCAAAGCATTATGTTCCTTCTAGAAGAAAGTACATGTCCAGAGGAAGCAGATGGTAAAGATGTTTAGTGAGCTATCATATTTAAATCCAGTGGGAAATATAAAGATTTAGAGAGCTGATATCCAATAGTTCAAATATAGAAAAATAAATAAAGTTTATTTGAAACAACTGATAATTTTTGTTCATAAATATGGTCCCTTGTGGGGATCAGAAATTCATACTCCATTTATTGGAAAATATGTTAGTGTGATTGCTCCATAAATATTACTTCATTTCAGTGAACAACTTTTCATTAGTTGTAAAATACAGTATCATTACAGGGAAGAATGAACTTACGTTCAATGTAAATGTACTATGATAAGTACATCATTATTACAAATACATTTAAATAAGAAAGGGTCGCATTTTATTTTCAAAGAATTATGGTCAGATTTTTCCTATAGTTGATAACTATCTATATAGAATGTGTTAATTTTTGTGAGTGAAGTGCATGTCATGTAAATATGTTTGGCACTTCCCATATGGCCTAGATCCCAAATGTATTATATTGTAAACTACTGAGAGCAAAGAGTCTCAGTTAGAAGTGAAGGAGAAAGTAGGATCTGAGGTGACTTTTCCACATTGCAGCTGTCACTATCCTTTACCATAGAGAGGCACGTGGAGTTCTCTCCTTCTGTATTTCTATATTTGGAACATTATGGCAGTGCTGCTTTTCTAAGGAGTGTTCCATTTTGCTGCAGCATTTGGGGTTTCTGCTTTGACTTTGATCTTTGTTGCCAATCAAGCATCTGTATCTTTCCATGCTACTGTGATTAATCAGCTACCAAATGTCTCCAAATAGTTGGTTTTTATTTGTTAAAAGATATCTTACATTCCAGAATGTTCTTTTGCAAATGCCTTATCAACTCATGAATACAAATAAGGCCACATTTTTCCCAGCTTCGTTGAGATATAATTGACATACAACATTGTATGTAAATTTAAGGTGTACAGTGTATTGATTTATATACTATATATATCGGAAAATGATTATCACCATAGCATTAACTAGCACTTTCATTCCATCACATAATTGCCATTTCTTTTTTGTGGTTACAACATTTAAGATCTACTCTCTTAGCAACTTTCAAGTATATAATATAGTATTAATAGCTATACTCACCATGCTGTACATTAGATCCCTAGAACTTGTTAATCTTATAACTGGAAGCTTGTACCATTTGACCCATATCTCCCCATTTCCCTCCATCCCCACAACGTCCCTGGTTACACTACTATGCTCTGTTTGTCTGAGTTTGGCTTTTTTAGATTCTATGTACAGTATTTGTCTTTCTTGGTCTGACTCAGTATTTGTATTTCACTTAGCATAGTGTCTTCAAGATTCATCCAAGTTGTCACAAACAGCAGGATTTCCTTCTTGCTCATGGCTGAATAATATTCCATTGTGTGTAGAAATAATATATGTGTATAAAGTATACATACATATATACACATATTTATGCATATATATTATATATATATTATCTTCTTTATCCATTCATTCACTGATGGACATAAAGAGATGTCTGCAGTTCCATGTCCATGGCAGCATTATTCACCATAGCTAAGACATGGAAAAGAGGCCACATTTTTGTTTACATCTCAGTTCCTGGTACCTCAAGCCCCTCTCCTTGACTAAAAGCTTCATAGTATTTTTCATAGGTCTCCTTCCTCAAAATATTTTCAAGAATACTTGATATCATAAGAAGAGCTCACCTTTGTCGGATTATGTTGATTATGATATGAAATTTCACACAGTTTATTAGCAAAGAGTATAAAGAATAATGCACATGCACACACACACACACACACACACACACACACTCACACACACACAATTCTCAACAGAGATATTTCGGATTTCATGTCCCGCCTGGTTCTCAACGCTTATAGATTTTGCAGTAGATAATTGACGTGCAATCAGCTAATGGTGAGATTTCACCATGTCTCAAAGATTTCTATATTTACAGTGGAGATCAGATTGATAACTCTCCATTACATTCAAGCTATAACAACTGACTTACATTACCTCTATCTAGAGTGTGTTCACTTTTTAAAAAAATTTTTATTGTAGTATAGTTGCTTTACGATGTTGTGTTAGTTTCTACTGTATAGCAAAGTGAATCAGCTATGCGTATACACATATCCCCTCTTTTTTGGATTTCCATCCCATTTAGGTCACCACAGAACACTGAGTAGGTTCTCATTAGTTATCTAGTGACATATATACACTATTGATAGTAAGTGTGTTCACTCTGTGGTAAGGGCTTTCTTGCTGTTGCTCAAAAATGATCAAGTATTTTTCTAGAACTAGTTTGTGGCACCTTAACCTAAGGTCTTTCTTACCTATTACATAGATGACAGCATATTTGAGAACTACTTTGGTGAACAGGTCATAAATTTATTACAGAAATGAAGCAAAATGCAGTAAAGAGCTAAACAATTTATTTTTTCCGACTGCTGTATATAAGAATAGCTGCAAATGTTTCTCATACTCTTGGTATACTCTGTTAATTATGATTTTTTGGTGGCACTAACAAAACAGCACTAGCCAGTTTAATCATAAAAGGAACTTATTTGGAAGATATTAGTCCACAGTTGATAGGAAGGCTTGAGAATAAAACTATTATATGAAAATGCAATAAATCCACAAGAATCTAAATAGCAAAAACACAATGACAGTGTTGACAGAGCACCATCAATTGAATGAATGAAGTCTATTCATTTTTCTGATTCCTGTGTGATTGCACTCCTAATTTAAATTATGGGGAATGAGAATAGGATCTACGTAAACTCTGCTAATTCTCTGCTGTGTCCATCTTTTGGCTTGGTGAGGGCAGGCCTCTGGATTTATGTTGCAGCCAGAGCATGACAGAGGAGAAGAGAGTCGGGGTGCTGTTATCAACAGAAAGTAGAAGAAATGTTAGGGTAGCAAAAAAGAAATGTTAATTACAGTTAAATGTGATTGTGCTTATGACTGAATCCTGGTCCTAGTTGCTACCAACCTGGCAGAGTTGAGATTATAAAGTATGTAGCTTTATCTTTGATGTAGAGTTCTGCTCACCAGCTGAGGCTCCTTGTTTCTTCACTGTAAACTTTGGCTCCAGAGCGCAGTTATCCTGTCCTAAATATGGTTTTAGGAAGCTGCAATGAGGTCTGTATTATTTTTAGAGTCCTGCCAGCCACTTAAAAGAGATTGGAATTTTCTATCTCTCCTGAATTAGTAGTTGCACATATGTAAGAATAGGGGGCATCTCTCCACACACCATCAGCATATAAGACCCTTAAAACCATTAAGTACACTGAGAGGCAAAGAGAGGATGAAACCCATCTACCTCTGGGTTACACCACTGGCTTTGGCAATGTGCTATTTACATGCAGTTTTTCATTCTGATGTCTCAACTTAATATGAATCAAACGTTAGAGTCTTTGACCTCTTTATAAATTGAGCCAATTGTGACTATGTATTTGGTCTGCAATTATCAAGGACCTTTAAATGTATTTCAGTAATTAATAGGAAATTCAATCTGACCAATCAAGAGTAGAGAAATTTTAAGGAGAATTTCTTTTAGAACCACATTTAATGAAACCTGAAAAAATTAATATACCTAGACGTATCCTAATTTTAAGGAGGATTATATATTATTCCAAAATTAGGGTTAAAACACCAAGCAAAAACTAAAGCATGAAGGAAATGAAACCTGACCTTACAACCTTTATAAAAGTAAACAAACCTAAGCTGTTCACATACTTTGAGGTTTCTTTATTCCATCATGCTTCCATATAGCAGAAAAATTTTAATGATACTTATCCAGGGAGACAATAACTGGTAAACCTCCATGGAACTATTAAAGGGTTTTGAGACTGACATTTAATGGAACCACGATATCCTCAAAATACTTGGCTAATGTAGTATAAATAGGGAATCTGCAGAAAACACCTGTCTCTCTACACTAGAAATTTACGCTGGTAAAGGGAATTCACCAGTATATCACCCCGAGATCAAATCACCATGTTGAACTTGCCCACACAAATACATGGCATTTGTGTTAGCAACACTTACACTTGCTTCGCCTAGTGTCGGTAGATCACTGCCAAAATCTATGGAAGGGAACTTATATCTTGCATATGGCAATTGAGGTGTTTCTAATGACTGCATCCTTATTTCACAGTGACTTGCCAGTATCTTCTGATCTTGTCAGTATGCAGATATAATTAATAACTCTTTTCAGCGTTTTTGTTCTTCTCCTAGCTCAACTCTACCAATCTCCTGAACCGACTCCTTACTTCCAGCAAGATTGATTGCAATAAAGAAAAGATCTAAAACCCCATGCTACTAGCTGACACACTTTGGAAAACTCTAAAGGGAGCCTCATTTCTAGCTTTGCTATAAATTACCTATATCTTATTTTGGCAGAAAAAAATGTTTTAATTTTCTCAGTTTTTTCCTTTTCAATTATTCTTCAAATAAGTGTAAAAAAGAGTTACAGAAATTATTTAAAATTAGAAATTCTGAATGAGAGCGTATGTGGAAAGGAGCAATAGTAGAGGACAAAGAGCACTTTGAAGCTGCAAAAGGATAAGTGTACTTAAAGTGTGTGTATGCTTAAACTGAAACAATTCAACTACCTTCGCTGTGTCTGCTTTATCATGAGGAAAGCCTTTATATCCTTGAAATTCTCCTCTAATCCAGATGAGGTGACCCTCTTTCAGACAGTCTTAGCTCTTGCTTCAACACTACCTTGAGGTTCTGCTTGACCTTTTGTAATGGATACCTCCAAGATTGCTCTTTTTTTTTTAATTGAAATGTATTTGGCATATAACATTATATAAGTTTAAGGTGTACGACATGTTGATTTGATACATTAATATGTTGCACTATGATTGCCATTGTAGTGTTAACTAATAACTCTATCACATCACATAATTATCACTTCTTTGTAGTGGGAATAATTGAGATCTAGTCTTTTAGCAAGTTTGATGTTTATAGTACAGTATTGTTGTCTGTACTATGCATTGGATCTTTGGGACTTATTTGTCTACTAGATGCAAATGTATACCCTTAAACAATACCCCTTCTCTTCCGGACACCCCTGCCTCTGGTGACCACCATTCTACTCTCTGTTTTTATGAGTTTGGCTTTTTTAGATTCCACATATGAGTGCTATCATACAGAATTTGTCTTCCTTTGTCTGACTTATCTCACTTAGCATAATGTCCTCAAGGTGCATCCATGTTGTCACAAATGGCAGAATTGCCTTCTTTCTCCTGACTGAATAATATTCTGTCTTTTTTATCCATTCATCCATTGGTGAACACTTAGGTTTTTTTATAGACACATAGACCAGTGGGATAGACTAGAGAGCCAGGAATTAAACCCCCACATACATGATCAACTAATATTTACAATGGAGCCAAGAACTCCCACTGGAGAAAGGGTAATTTCTTCAACAAACTGTATTGGAAGAACAAGATGACCACATGCAGAAAAATGAAATTCAATCCCTATCTTACACCACTCACAAAAATTAACCCAAAACAGATCAAAGATTTAAACATAAGACCGGATACCATAAAACTCCAGGAAGAAAACACAGGAAAGAAGCTCTTCAACATTGGTCTTGGCAGTGATATTTTGGATATAACAATAAAAGTACAAGCAACAAAAGCAAAAATCAACCAGTAAGACTACATCAAACTTAAAAGCTCTGCACAGCAAAAGAAACAATCAACAAGATTGTTCTTTCATTCTCCTAAACTGTCAGCAGTGTCAACTGCTAACAGCTCTCGACTTATTCCTAGTCTAGAAACCGTCATCAGCTGAAGAGAGCTGCTGTGACCAAGATCACACCCACACCTGCCCAGCATCCAGCATCCAAGGACTGGTCTGGTTGTCCCATTGGGATGAGGTAGAAGGTGTTATATAAAGATCAGCAACAATTGCCTCAAGTTGAGACAACTCGTAGGTATTCGTTCTGAAATGATTGCAGGCAAATAGCTATCTCACAGTCTGTTTCCAGGGCAATCAACCTAAGTCATCCTTCATGGTATCTTCCAAAACAAATCTAACACATCAACCAAAAAAATGATATTTTTGCGAAGTTAAGCAAAAAGATTGAGATGAGGATTTATATCATACTTACACTGCATAAAGTTTAAACAAAGAAAATATTTATTTTAAAATATATTTCTTCTTTTTACTCCATTTCTTCTTTCTCACTATAGACCTCCTTTGGACATCTGTATCTCTCACACTGCCTCCAAACTCCCTCTATTGTTATAATGGGACTGTCTTCTGCTCCTCACCATGTCTGGTGGTAGCCTTACCTACCCATACCTGCAAGAGACATATGAAAGAAACAACAGAACCTAGGAAATCAAGCCTAACGTCTAACAAGGTCAAGCCTTCTTTTAGGGGAAAATTCTGCTTGTAGGAATGTTTTGGCTTCTCCCCTTTTTTTGCATTCAGTTTAGCCTGAACTTAAAACTGAAACTTTCCATGAGGTATCCTCTCATGAATTTTCTCCACCAGAGGCTCTTCTTCTTCCCCACATGTACTCTCTCATCAGTGTTTATCATCATGCAGATGCTTTTTCAATTATTGGTAGAAAACCATTGTCCTAATATTTAACTAGAGTCTATGCTGAAGTCTATGGCTTGAGGCTATGAGCTGTGATTGAATCGTTTTTCTTTTTTGATAGCATGATTGTAATCTTGTCCAACAGTAGGTAAATGAACTGTGCTCCTACATCCCAGATAACTTAAGCTGGGACTAGTCAATTTTATCAACCAGTTTGATGAATCATCTCCTTGAGTTAAAATGTCAGTCGATGAAATAGTTTCATTGTGTTGAGATCCTATAGACGGAAATTGCAATAAAACCTCAGAATATAAAGTCCTTAATCTTGTTAGGATAAAAATATAATAATCATAGTAAATTAAATTATTTCTAGGATTACCCTTCTGCCCAAGACTTTGTCAGCTATTTATTATCAGGTTTTAGAGGCATTACTCTCCCTGGATTCTCATAGGTTAAATGATGTATTTTTTTTACTAGACAGTAACAACATCTGTATATTTCCCACATAATTAAATTATACTTTTGTCCTGTTGAATTGCATTCAGGTTTTAATAATACATTAATGACACAGTCCAATTGCCTTTACTTATTACATAAAGGGCATATTACAAAGGTGATGCTTGTGTTTAAGTAAGCCTCAAAGGAAAAAAAAACCACTTTTTTCTTTATTAAATAGATTATCTTCAAAGCAGGAGGATATTTAATAAGAAATAAAACTAATATGAAAAAAGTAGTAAATGTCAGATACTGAAAGCAGTAAGCCTCTAATAATGACTTACCTAAGATTTCAAAAGCTGTGGTTTCTAATATTTATCCACTCATTAAACACCGTGCTAAGTTTTGACATTTAGATTTTGCCTACTAGTGGAATTTAAATAAAAATAATGGTCTCTGAGGCTTAGTAAGTAATACTGTGTGGAATATCTAACTATTGGTGAATTTAAGTATGTAAGGTCTGCTAAACAAAGGTTTCATTTAACATTAATTTATATGTGTGTATACATAAATATGCCTGTGTGTGTGTAGGGGGATGTGTTATTCTTGGAGAAATGTGTATTTAAAATTTTGATTCTTGTTTCTCTTTCATTTTTAGTTTCATGGTAAGATAGATGCAGATAAGCTTATTATTCTAGATTTCAATCTGTCTGTTTATAGTAAACCCTGATTGATTTTACTACACTTAATGACAGTAATGTATCTGTAAGACTATGAAGAATGCCAGTTCATCTAGAGTTGACTTTTATGAAGTGTTAAGTAGCAGGTGTTAAGGAACAGATGCCGGAGATAAGAAGTGGCTCTTCCACAGTTACAAACCTGACTCCATAAGAAATCAGCTTACTCATATTATATGATGTTCTTAGATTTTTTTCCCCGTAGACATTTTTGCCAGAATTACATGATATTTTCTTGGTATTTTTGAAAGTGAAAACAGCCAGAAACAATCAGCAAAGAACTTTGCAAAACAGCATTTCAAATCAGAGGTGAGAAGGACAAGTTATTGACCTAGTAGTAATTATCTAGAATCTTTATAGAAGAATCGAGAACATGTTTTTATGTGACAATATGACAATTATCCCTGCCATCTCCAAAACACTCATAGTTAAAAGACTGAACTAGATCTCTCTTGTCCTGATATGACACTGAAAATGATTGAGGGTTGAGACTGCATCTGCAGATGTGGGTGATTAAAGACAAAATCCACTGCGGTGCTAGCAGCCAGGTGTTAGGGACATGGATGTTTAGCTGTACCTGCTTTGTGAAGATGAAAAATTAAAATCTTTCATTTATATTTTTTTGTGGCCTACATGTGCTGATTAGCACAGTTCTAATCTATAAGGGGAAAAAAATGCAGATTAGGAGAACTGAGCCTGTATGTACATTTGTATTTCATTTGTAATCCATGGCTCCTTTAAATCTAGTTTTTCCAAGACAAAATTTCTAAGCTATAATCATATTATACATTCTGAATGTAGTTATAAACACAAGGGATGTTTTAAATTGTTTATTTCAGGATGTAAATCTTTAATTATTGGAAAATATGCTTGAACAGGGATATTATGAAAAGTAAAGTATTCTTGAGAATGTGCATTTAATGTCTCATCCTAAATAAACTTGCTTAAGTTGTGGAATGTAGCTGAAAGACAGGTAAATTAAAAGTTACTACTTAAATTTAAATAATATGTAGCTATTAAAACATGTTGGATGTTTCATCTTTTCAAGTTCTTAAACTTCTATTTTTTTGTAATATTTCTCAAATGTAAAACAGAGGAAAATACACTATTTGAATAGACTAACGGTGGCTTTTTCTGTTAGATGCTTTACATTTAACAGCTGACATTCATAGCATGTTTTGTACTGTGACTCTTAATTCCACCAAATACTTCATATGCAGAATCCAAACCCCCTCTCTTTTGTAGTGTGGTGTGATAGGGAAGATTTTTAGATGTGACTTTGCCTGAATTTACATAAACCGATATTTTTCACTTATTAACTTATATTCATATGGTGACATAGACCAGTCTATATGTGTAAGTAAGGAGAAGGTGCATTTTGTAAACGTTTTAGGATGGATGTGTGAATTTAAATCAAACCTCAACCCTTCTTCTGTATCCTGAGTCTAAATGTCAGTATTGTGAATATTTATAATTATGCCTAATTTGTATCTATCAAAATAAATGTCAACTTGCTTGGCGTTATTTCACACTGACAATTTTGTTAATCTCTAAGCCCTTTTGAGTTTGTGGAATTATTGTTAGCATACCAAATTTTTCATAATGTGTGAACCAATTCAAGCCTATTGGTAAAATTTACTTACACACTAGCCCTATAATTTCATCACTCCATCCTGATTAGTTCAAACCATTAAGTTTTAGAGTGATTTATAAGTTTTATGATAATAACCTTGAAAAGATAGTTCAGGAAAACATATTATCAAATGTCTAACTTAAAGGTATTGGATCACATGCTGATACAGAAAATGAGTTAATTATATGTTTTCTCCAAATTGATCACTTTGACAACATGGTTTCTTTAAAATCTCCAACAAATTTGACAAGGTGAATCTGTCTAAAACAGTAGTTTCTTTTCCTCCCTTCTCTTTGCCAGCATCTCTCATAGCATGAACAGATAAACTTTTAACTTCAAATAGAGTTAACAAACGTGAGGAGATTAAAGCAATATTCTGGCAGAAGCAGGCAGAACTATGGTGGATAAATCATTCCTAAGCAGCTGAATTCAAAGTACCTGTCTGAGCCATGGTGGGTGTTAACAACAGTGTCTGAAGCTACCATGGCAAAGGGCAAGGAAACATGAATGGCATTTCAAAATCAAGTAGACATCCCAAATAGATTTCAACATGGATACATCAATATTTAGGGCTCCCTCCAACCCTAAGTACTTTCTCATAAACCAATGGCTATCTCTGAAGAAAAATTTAAAAAAAAATAGAAACTTACAGGAAGACACACATTGAAAAAGAAGGTTAAATAATCAAATTATAGGAAGGACAAAGTGAGAACAAGTCTGGGGGTCTAGAAAAGAGGAACAAATGAGGATTTGTTTCTGGTAACTGTGGTTGTAGTGAATTACTTCCATTTAATTTTGCTCTTTGTGGTAAATTCCTGCAGCATAATTCAGTTGGTTAGCTTGTTTCCAAATTCAAGCACTAGACCAGGGGAGGGTAAGTAAGGCAGCTTGATTGACAGAAGAACAAAGGTTACAGAAACAAGGGGGATTTTAAAAAATGGAAGGCCCTTAACAAAAAGGAGAACTGTATGCTAGGCAGGTACAAACAGTAAATGACCACCTCACACTGCATTTTAGGCATCATGAAACCAAAATGAACACTCAAACATAAGCCTGTCATATCTTCTTAAAAGGATGAGTATCTTGGTGTCAGCCTTTAAATTTTACTAATGGAGTTTAAAATCAGTCATAAGGAGGTAGCTGGGAGGAAGCCCTCAATGTTTGGTAATGAGTGCTAATGAGATTTGATTTTTGTTACTCTAAAATGAAGTGAGCCCTGTATCTAATTTGATCACTTGTAATCTCACTAGCAAAATCAAATAAAATAATGGAGTGAAGGATGAATATAATATCACATGGTATCAAGGTCATAACTTGAAATTATTAACAGAATCAATCAACCCATTAAGAAAGGCTTCTCTAATCTAAATGTAGTCACTTATGTCCTAGTCAAGTTGTCTATGTCTCAGAGCAGTGCTGACAATAGAACTTTCTTCAATGATGGAAATATTCTTTCTATCTGTGTTGTCAGATATGATAACTACTAGCTATGTGTGGTTATTCAGCTCTTAAAATGTGTCTAATGTGACTGAAGAAATTCATTTTTAATTTTATTTAATTTTAATGAGTTTAACTTATGTAGCTACATTTGTATATTTCCTACAATACTGGAAGGCAGAGACTTTGAGTCTTTACTTCCATCTGAAAAGCAAACCAAAAGTAGAGACCAAAATAGAAGAAACTGTATTTGCTAAGGAATTCAAAAAATATGTCGCTGGAATAAGAGAAGGACTATATCTATCAGTGTTCTAAGTTGCAAACAATAGATTTCACTCTTATTAGATTATACAGGAAAAAAATATTATTGAGGGATACAGACACCACAGCTTGACTGCTGACTCTTGGGCACTGGACTCTAGAAATTTTGTCACAACTGCTTCCCAAAGGGGCATGCTTCTGCTGTCACCTTCACCAGAATGGATTCTGTACAGAACGTGCTTTCTCATGCCATTTGGGATTGCTGTCTCCTGTGAATATGCCACATTTATGGATCCCAGGTTGCATGCTAACATCCTTCCTATAAAGAAATCTAGGTAATTGTGTTTATATCCTCTGTCTCTGGATACACAGACTCATAAGGCTCATTTACAAAGGGTGCTGGGTTTCTCAAACTTACTAATGTTCATGAGCATAAGAATGAGTAAAACTTCATTATAACATCAATCACCATATTCTGAGAAACATCCCTACACGTGTTGCAAGCAACTTTTAACTTACAAAAAAAAGTTCAATTATATATGCTTGGAAAAAAAGAAAAAGTAGTAGGGGATTTATATATGTATATATATATTACATATTCTGTTCACAAATGTGCCTGTCATTCTGTTCAAAAGTGTGCATACCCTGGAATGACTGGCAATATAAATCCACTGTTATCTTTATCTGTGACTGTTTCCTGTAGCTCTCAATGTAAATAAAGTATCTTACAAATTTGATTATGACTAGTGTTTAAAAATAGATATTTTAAAAATTCCACTTGGCTCCTATACAGGAGCTAACTACTCACAGAAATTTCATTTATCTTTAAATCATTTGGTTGATTGAGAGAAATGATGAATTTGTCATTTCTCCAGGCTCAGATGATACAGGTAATCTGGGGAATTAAAATTAACAAATGTTTCCATACCAAGTCTCAAAGTTTCATCTTTTCCCAGCCAGAGTCCCATTCTTGGTATAGCAGATGATCTAGGATTCAAATTTTACCTTCTCTGGAGTTCTGGAGTTTTAAGATTAAATCCTAGTCCTGGTCTTTAACTTTCTCTGCTTTCTGGCTACAAGAGATAAACTCTTCTTTATATGCTTTCCGGAGGTTATCACACATGGTCTTTAGTCTTAAACGGATAATCATCTTCAGCCTGTCATTATAGTTCTCAATGCCCTAGTTACTCCAGCAAGAACCATCTAGTTTCATTGTTCTTGTAGTTACTATTCTCCCATGATTCCCAAACACTTGATTCACACCACCTTTGAGGGCATGTCCTTCCGCTAGTACCTTATCAGAGTTCACTACCACCAGTGAAAATTTTACAATCAAAAGCTACCTTGTTCCATGGGTTCTATGTAATCTACACCCCAGTGATTGAGTCCTCATTGCCTGACAGACAACAGGTAACCCAACTCCGGAATCTCATCTTCATGTCATTTTTCCCAGGCCATTTGTGGCCCCAGTAATGCTAACTTGGGTTCCCCTTAAAGAAGACTCTGTAATGGAGGTTGCCTTAGAGGATGTGTATTATTAAGAAGTGCTTCCAGGATCAATGTTTATATTTGTTGGTCTATATCTGACTATCTTTGTTTGTTTTTGTTAGGTTGTCTTTTCTTCTCATGTGCCTGAGATGTGTGTGTGTGGATGACATAATAATTGTGACACTGTTGTAGAGAGAATTTGAGGCTTAGAAAGATGATATTTGCCTCCAGAGAGAATTTACCTTTGCTTCTGCTAGTAAAATGAGACACTAGCAATCCAGGATCACATCAATCCAGTTTCTGGAATTGACAGAATTAACAGCTGAATTGCAGACTGTATGCAGTGCTCTATACCTCCATTTCACTCTACTTTGTGGGTGGGAACATTCAGATTACCAGCTGAAAGTAAAGAGTTCATCAGTTCCTGTTTATCAAGCTATGGGCTGCAATTTTTTCTCCCTAGATCCACAAGAATGATAAATCTCTCGTTTCATCCTTTCAGCCTCTCAGTGCTCTCTGTGGAATCAGGAAATGTCCTCAGGGGTTGAGGACTGTCTCTCAGCTCACCTCTTTGGATTTCTATCCTACTTCCTGGTCCCCAAATCCTAGCCTGGCAATTCTTAATTCTCAATTAACTCTATGATGTCTTCAAGAAGATTTTTAAAATGTTTTTTCCAACTTTTTAAATAATTCTCAGAAAACAGGTTTGTGCAAATTATTTAATACACCATTAACAACAGTCCAATTTGGTATCTTTCAAAGTACCTTGTAACTGACCTTATGGGCACTAATCTTAAGAATTTTTAGCTGAAAATGTGTTGTATTTGTTACACAAACATTATAATGAGACAGTACAGATGTGAAGACATGCAAATTCCAAAGATTACAATCTGTACTGTACATAGTATAACTTTTCTTGGAACATTGTATGAACATATGTTTAATAATATCTAGTCAGAAAAGAAAAATATGTGAAACATGTATCTTACATGTATGTGAGATAACTATGATATAGCTATAGTTTGTTTTAGAAAACTAAATTGTGTTTGAATAGTTGAAAGAGATTTTGAGGAAGTCCAAAGCAAATAATAAAAAGAGCTAGTAGCGAATTATCGCTCTAATGTAATGTTTTTCTCCGTAAGAATGTAATGTGTTTCCCTCCCTGGATTAAGCTAAGGAGTGTTGTCTCTGTGAAATCAGTACAGGAAACATTATCAGTGGCATTTCTATCTTTCTTTGGTGCATAAAGAAAAAATATTTTGCTGACTTAAGGACAAGTTTTTGCTTTCAACTAATCTTTCTTACCTAATTCCTTAATTGAAACAGAATTTGAGATACAAACCAAAGAAAGCTATATTTGGCTTGTAGGTCATAGGAAGGAAAAGGTCAATGAAAGTATAACCTTTGAGGAAGAACAAGGCAAAGAATTCAACAGAAAATGTGTTCATTTAACTTCTGTGGTATGTGCTAGTTCCTGTTTGGTATAGTTCCAGAGAGGCTAAATAATGTAGATACTTGAAAGACACAAAGATTTAGAAAATGATAATATGAATGTATCACAGCATGATAGAGAGAGGGGGAAATCTCCATGTTTATCTATCTATCTAATATCCTATTCATCATGACTTCCTCCTTTGTGCCTCCTGTTTCTTTTTTTTTAATTAGATTTTGTAGGATAAACTCCCTCAGTTCAACTCTAACAAATATTTATTGTGCACATATATGTGTTCAACAGACAAGTACAATAAAATAAACTTAGGGTCAGATAACCTGATTTTAATTCATAACTCAAATGCAGTGCATGACAGAAAAGCAGGAACCCAAGAAGAGAAGTCATTCTCAATCTTCCTCACCATCACTATTATCATCATCATTATCATTTGCTAGGTGTTGATTTAGATGTAAAGATTAATATCGCAGGGTCCCTTTCATCAAAGGGGGAGAAGGAAGTTAGCCAGTTTGCAATGATGGATGCATTGCCTGACCACTGTGAGAGGCTAAATGAAGGTATTCATTGCTCTTGATGGGAGGAAATACTAAAGGAAGGAAAGGAATTTTCAAAATGACAAAGTATCTAACAGTATAGTTTATGCAGGAAACTTAAAGCGGCTCACAACTGCACTAGTGTAAATCAGTTCTTTGGCGGCATGACATGGGTTTGTGTGGTTGACAAGGGCAGGGTCGGGAAAGGTTGGGTATATCATTCAAGGAACTTAGATTTGGTACTATAGGTGATAATAAAGTGTTGAGGGGTTTGAAGGAATGGTTTATCTCTGTCAAAACCTGAAACTCTGAAGTAATATGAGAAATTAATGTAAGAGTCAGATTCCAATTATTTTGGTTATAGGGTGTCCTTCATCCATATCCATCAGTTTTTCAAAGTGGTCCTTCAGTGTCACCACTTCTTAATTCTTTCATAAAGCTGATTTTTCTTGTCCGCAGAATATAAACACACAGAATGTGACCTTAGCCTTTAGCTCTATTCCTAAATTTGATTTGTTTGGTTTCATTGTTGACAAGTATCTTTCTTTTATGGAGGTTATAATCTCTCCGAGGGTTACATTGTTTTATGGATACATTAATAGAATAGAGCTAGGTGGGGCTTTAGAACTCTTATAATTCTGTTCATTCATTTCAGAGCACAGGGGACTAGAGGGATTAAATGACTTATCTAAAAGTACACAAGCATTTTGTGGCAGAGCAAAAAGAGAATGACTGCTTGTCACATTCTCTAGACTGTGCACTTTGTACTCTTTCCATGTCCCCCTGTTGTTATGCACCCCCATGTTGTTATGAGCTAACCACACTCATATTTAGAGTCATATCATATGAAGGCTATATACTGTCAACATGATTTATGACTGTTGATATTGACCTTGATCACCTGACTGAAGTAGTGTTTGTCAGAGTTCTCCACTGTAAAGTCACTGTTTTTTTTACCCCTTTCCATACTGTACTCTGGAAGGAAGTACTGTACTGTACTGTACACTCACCGTAGAGTATACACTTAAGAATTGGGAGTTATACTCTTCTTCCTTTAGCATGGACCATCTGCATAAATATTTGGAATTCTTCTTAGTGGGAAATTTGTCTCTTCTCCGAATTTATTAATTATTCAATCACTTATTTATATCAGTATAGGCTGATATAAATAAGTATATCAGTATGAACTAATATAAATATATGGATATTCATTTTATACTTTGGATTATCATACAATATTAATAGGTTCTTTTTTGTTTTACTATTAGAATTAAAAGAATTTCCCCTAGTCCATTTTAATATCTAAAATAATTATTTTCAATATTCTAAATTTTTATTCAATATTTTAAAATATTTTAGCATTTTTAGTGAATTTTGAGCCAATTAATTACATATTTTTCAAAAGCATGAAAAGATGTCTACAGATCAGAGAACATGAAGGCATTATCATGTGTCTTGTTTAAGTAACAATGCTATTAAATCTAAAATGTTAAAAAATAGCATTTATCTTCACATAAGTTAGTAAATATGATTGCATGTTGGACAGGAAGTTTATATTAAGAACAAATATATTGTGTAATGGATAGATTTTTAAGTATGTTTTAGAACCTTAAAATTAAATGATTTGTAGCAATTTAAAACATATTACTGATCCAGCAAATATTCATTAAATGCTCAGTATGGTACTTGCTCTTGAAAAGTATAAGTATAGAGAGACCTAAAATAAATAACTTTTTATAGTGTGATAAATGCTGTGATAGAAAGATATTCGAAATCCCTGCTAAAAATGTTTAAACTTCTTTAAGCTGGGTACAGAGAATACATTAAGAAAATGAAATGTTATAAATGTCTGAAAATGATTTTAATCAAAGCAAAAGAGATTTGTTGTTACTTTTTTTCTTCTAACTAGAACACAGATTATTTTAAATATTTGATAATTCTTCGACCAATGAATAAGTGGATCGATGGGTCTTCATGCAATTGCATGCTGGATGTCAACTACAGTTAAAAATCGCAGGTCAGATATAAAAGGCAATTGGCTGAAGAGTACACTAAATGCTTACATAGTAGTTTTCTGAAGTTTTTTTTTTTTTTTTTAACCTAACTTACTTAGCTCAGTTCTTTTGCTATTTTAAAATATTTTCCCCAAGACTACTTAATTAAAGCACTCTTCATTAATCCTTCAAACTCTCATACACACACACAGGAGGATTTAATCTTTGTAGTTCTCATTAAAATAAAAAAATTACAAGGAGATCTCATACTGTGTAATAATTTTTAACTTTAATTACAACCATGTATATAAATGATAACACACAAGATAATTGAGAGCAGAAGAGGATGTAAAGGAATTTATAATTTTATCTTGTATCACAGATCAGATAACAGCTGAGTAGGGCTCTTATTTCACAGAGTTGACTGTTTCAGATAATAAAGCATGTTAATTTATCACATGATATGGTTTTAAACCCTGAGAAACCTTTTTTATATTTTAAACAAAATAACACAAAGAACAAAGATTATATAAAGATCCGTTTGCATACATATTTAACAAAAGTACATGTATATTATTTTAAACAATGTATAAAGTAACGCATTTCACCATGCTGATTCAAGCAGAATTCCATCTTTCTAGATGCAAAATGAACATCTCTTGTTATTCGTACTTCCTGATCTACCACTGCAGATCACACAAAGGCTTATGTACTTTGTGAAATCTCCTTTAAAAATAGCAAGGTGATGTCATCCTAATTACTTTGAGACATGACATTATGGATTATTTCCCTGTGTGATTATGGAATTAACTTCAGTTTGAAGTTCAAGTAAGATGTTTAAAATCCCAATAATGTGTGTACCTGATTTCTGTTGGCTTTCTTTTAAAAAGTATGGTATAGTGTTGAAATTATTGTCATGAAGGCCAAAAGAATTTCCAATTTTCTTATTAAACGAGAAAAGTTTCTTTGCTCAATACAAATATGAATCCAAGCTCCCTCTCTCACCTGGCTAGCACAGAACTACAGTAGGCACCAGAATAGGTGTGTAGAACTAAGCATGTCTAGACACTAATAGGTGTCTAGAACTAAGGTGTCTAGAACTAAGGCACCAGAATAGGTGTGTAGAACTAAGCATGTCTAGACACTAATAGGTGTCTAGAACTAAAGTGTCTAGAACTAAGGCACCAGAATAGGTGTCTAGAACTAAGGTGTCTAGAACTAGACAAAAATCAAATGGAATGGCCAGTCATGCCAGATTCACAGTCTAAGTTTCAATAATGGAGATATGATAATATTGCTATTGTTTTATTAGTAGTAACCATTGCCATAACTTAATGATAGGAGTTAATATGTACTTAATGATAGGAGTTAATATGTACTTAATGATAGGAGCTAGGTAGCCATTGCCATAACTTAATGATAGGAGAAAGTATTATGCATCAGGTACTTAGTTTTATTAAGAATTTTTAAGGCAATGTGATAAGGGACCTCATGCTCATTATCTCAGCTCCAAACAACCCTGGTAAATAGGGTGTGTTACCCCTAAACAATGGTGGATTTGAATATTTGATTTTTGTTTGGCCCTTCATAGCAGGCTGGGAATTCTCTCAGCTTTCTGAACTCTAAAATGGGGGAGATTTATGGATTAATGTAAATCAATGCTTGTTAGCTCAATTAATAATAACAGCTATTGTTATTGTTGAGAAAACTGAGGCTCAGAGAAGACAAGCGACATGCCTAAGATCACATAGCTATTAAGTGCCAGGGCTGAGATTTGAACATACCTATCTTTTAGGTCCAAAGTTAAATCCAAAGGACTCAAATACAAAGACCAAGTTTAAAATGAGAATGTCATAAACAGGAGTTGGAATCGAGGGTAAGAATTGTTTCGGGAACTTAATTGCTTGGGCCATGGTTAATCTGAGAAAGTAGAGTCAAAATCTGAACCAATGCATTTCCAGTAGGATTCTTTTCTAACTTATACTTGATACTCAGCAAGATACAGAAACTTTGAGAAGTTTAACATAAAGGAAAAAAAATAATAAAATATTCTGTAATACAATATTTAAATTAAGATTTTAAAAGAAAATATTTTAAACTATTTTTTACAGACAGTGTGATATTTCACAGTAGTAGCTGAATGAATTATTTTTAAGCTGTTTTAGAAAGTACATGCTCTCCAAAAGGCTTGTTAAGCTATCAGTCCATTGGGAATGTTTTTCTAATCATTGCTTGCTTACATATATTACAACAAATTACAATGTGTGTTTAGTAAAAAATGAAAAGTAAAACTACCATAGTAGATTAATATATAGATAGATTATATGATCTTTTATCTTTGCAAGTATCATACTGCTAATTTATATTTTATGTTTGTAAAATAATAATTTATAGTAACAGAGATTATTTTAAATTTGTTATATAATTTCCTCATATACTTAATACATTTCACTTCTTTTTTACTCATATTTTCATGATTTGCTTTACATGATTCCTTGGAAGTAATGCAGAATTATATTTAATTATTGAGAAAAGAATAGATTCCACTGGCAAAAATTCTCAAGTTGTTTAATTCAATGCGATTTATATTCTATGCAGTCAACAATACAAAAATGCATATGTTGAAAATCAATCTGTAGTGCTTGGATTTACTCTTAAAAGGATTATCAACACAGATTGTATGTCCCTAAAGTCATTAGCCATAAATCATTTGGGGAGAATTATTTGTAATACATTTTGGATTAATAAGCACACAAAGAACAAAAAGGAGAAGATGAGTAGATGAATGATAGAATTAGTCAGTGTTCATTTTAATTTTGTTTTAATATTTTTGAAATTGTTATGAATCCTATCATTATTAGGAATATTTGGAAATTCCCAAGATTGGATATAGCAATGTGATATGGGGAATAAAGACTCCTCTAAGATATCCACACCTTAAATCCCAGAAGCTGTGAATATATTACCTTACATGGCAAAAGGAATTTTGCAGATGTAATTCAAGTTACAGACCTCAAATTAGGGAGATTATTCTGAGTTATCTGGGTTAAATCAATCCGATCACATGAGCCCTTAAAAGCAGTTGAATTTCTCTGGCTGGGAGCAAAGGAGCTGTGGCAGAAAAAGAAATCAGAGAGATTCCAGTGTCAAGAGGATTCACCATTCTTGTTCTGAGATATAGGAGAACATGTGTAGGGACCAAAAAGGAGTCTCTAGGAGCTAAGGGCAGTCCCTGGGGACAGCCAGCAAGAAAACAGAGACCTCAGATCTACAATAAGAAGCTGAATTCTGCCAACAACCTGAATGAGCTTGAAAGCAGATTCTTCCCAGTGTCTCCTGGTAGGAGCCCTGCTGGCCAACACCTTAATGTCAGCTTTGTGAAACCCAGAGAAGAAAAATAGGTAAATCCAACCCAAACACCTGACCTTCAGTACTGTTATATAATAAATAATGTGTTGTAAGCCACTAAGTGTTTAGTAGTTTGTTACAGCAGCAGGAGAAATGGAGGTAGCAAACTGCTTTAATGGAGGTGGCCTCTACCTACTACCATTAAATCAGTGAGGTATAGTTACTCTTTTCAAAAGTTCCCTTCAAACAATCCCAAATAAATATATACTGTGGGCTATTTCATTTTTGTAATATGAGATAGAGAACACTTAAGTTATTGTGCAAATAAAATACATTTTTCAAAATTCAAACTTAAAATTCTGAAATAAAAATTACACACTCAATTGTCCATACTATCCAAATTACATACTCAATTATGTACTCAATTGCATATTCAATTGTACTTACTACCCAAAGCAATCTACAGATTCAGTGCAATCACTCTCAAAATTACAAGGTGTTCTTCACAGAAATAGAACAAATAATCCTAAAATTTGTATGGAACCACAAATGACCCTATATATCTAAAGAAATCTTGAGAAAGAAGAACAAAGCTGGGGCATTATGGTCCCTAATTTCAAGCTATATTACAGAGCTATAGTTGTCAAAATACTATGGTATTAGCATAAAAACAGACATATAGATCAATGGAACAGAATAAACATCCCAGAAATAAACCCATCATTGTATGGTCAATTAATTTATGACAAAGGAGTCAAGAATATTCAATGGGAAAAGGATAATCTCTTCAATAAATGGTGTTGGGAAAACTGGACAGCCACAGGATAAAACAGACAACTTTCTTATGCCATACACAGATGGATTGAAGACTTGAATGTAAGACCTGAAACCATAAAACTCCTAGAAGAAAATATGGATGGTAAGCTCCTTGATGTTGGTCCTGGTGATAATTTTTTGGATTTGACACCAAAAGCAAATGCAACAAAAGCAAAAATTAACAAGTGGGACTACATCAAACTAAACAGCCAGTTTGGGCAGGTACCTTGGTGATTTTTCTATCTACTAAATAAGAGAAAAATGAAATCCAGTATTTTACTTCAACACTATACAGCAATCTGTGCTAAATAGTTTTGATTTAGAATTGTTATTTCATTTAAAAAATCACATAATACCAACTATTTCCAGTTTTGTATGCATCTGTGAAGAAATATTCATTTTTTTATATAAAAAAATCTTTTTTTTCTGCATACTTGTGTGACAGGTATTATTTTAAGTTTGAGCACATGACAGTGAAAAAATAAGCAAAAAATATCCCACATGGAGTTTATATTCAATTCTGGGTCTGGTATGAAGTGGTAGACAAACAAATTAACAAGTAAAATATATAGTAGATCATATGGTAGCAGGTGGTACAAAGAGAAGCAGAGCAGATAAAGTGTGGTGAATAGGATGCTATTTAAAATGTTGAAGTCAAGTAAGACTTTAATAGTGACGTGACATTTGATCAGATAACTGAAGAAGGTAAGGGATTGAGCCATGTTGATGTCTAGAGTATGTTGTAAGAGCTTTCTAAGAAAAGGGAAGAGAGAAAAAAAAAAAAAAAAACGGTCCTGCAGTCTGAATATACATGGAATGTTTGAGAGGACATCAAAAAGACCATGTGGTTGTATCAGAGTATGATCTGACTTGTTTTAACAGAATTACTATGGATACTGTGTTGTGAAGAAAACTCTATGGATGGCAAAGGTAGAAGGATACCTATTAAAAAAATTAATCCAAAGGGGAGGTCAGAAGATGTCATATGACTTGAGCCAGGGTGATGGTGGTGGTGGTGGGAGTGATGAAATGTGGTCAATTCATTGTAATTAAAGAGAGATTCATTTAAATTAAAGAGAAAGCCAACAGTGTATCATTATGGATAGGATACAACATAAGAGAATGAGAGAAATCAAGGATGACTCCATGAATTTTAGCCTTAGCAACTTAAAAATTGTGTTGCCTTTGAGTAATATGAAGAAGATGACAGAAGGAACTGGTTTGAAGGAGATGATGAGGAGTTCGGTATCAGATATTATGCTTGAGATCTCTTTGGACATCCAAATGGAAATGAGAAGTAGAGTGTGAGTGTGAGTATTGACTTCACAGGAGAAGTTCAGATTGGAAATATAACCTTGGTAATCTTTAGATTATAAATGAGATTTAAATTCATAGGACAGGATGATATTATAAAGAGAGGGAGTGATACAGATAGAGAAAAGAATAAATCTAAGCACTCAACCCTTTGTACCCAATGTTAAGAGAGCAGAGACAGGACGGAATACCAGCAAAACAGACTCAGAAGTTAGGTAGAAGGAAATTCTGGAGAGTGTTGAAACTTGGAAGTACAATGAAGATATTTTTTGTGTGTGCAGTTTCAGGAGTGTGATAGAGATAAGAGACTGATTAGAATGGTTTCAAGTGTGAATGAGTTGAGATATATAGTATAGAGAGCTCTTGAAAAAAATATTATAGGTAAGTTGTAGAGGTTGCTATAAATAGATTCTACAAGGTTTTCATGGGAATAAAGATATAAGAGACTGTATGTCAACAAATATGGTAAAATAGAGAAGGGGCATGTTATGCTGAGAGAGAGGAACAATTGCTGGAGTAGTGTCTTTGAATAGGTAAAAGTGGTGTTAATAATAAGATCATTTGGAATAACTTCATATAAAATAATAAAAGACCGGAAAGTCCCCTATCCCTTCTTGCCAATTTTTTGTTCAGTGTAAATTTAACAGAGAAAATGTTTTGATTCATCTTAGTCTTCTCAATTTGAGTAAATCCAGCTTTTTTAAATTTCTTAGAAAAAGATTAATTTGGATTTTTTTCAAAAAATATAAAGCAAAGTACTTTCTTTAACCTTGACTGAGTCCATTTATAATGTGTGAAAAGCTTTTATGGTTGCGTGTTTCATTTGTATATAAAGAGACATCTTTTTTCTGGATTAGCAGTATCAGTTTGCATTAATCACATTGAACTGGGTAATAGTAATTTATACTTAGCTTTTATGCTTGACAAGATGCTAACACTGTCAACAATTTACAAACTAACTAGCAATATGTTTTAAAAGGTAGTTAAGCCTTGAAATAATTGAAAGCAAAATCAAATCAAAGGATAATTCAATTCAGTATACTCTTTAATTCTTTAGTGTAAAAGTAAGAAAATATTTCACAGAATGCAGTGCTCTCAAAGTGAAACCCTTCCTTTACCTTATTTCATTACATTGAGATGTCTCTCGATAGTTAGATACATGATTGATTGATAGATAGGTAGATCATTACGTTCCCACACACATCTTTTTTCCTTACTCCATCTCTCTTTCACCTGCTGTCTTTTGCACCTTTTTTCTGGCAATGGAAACTTTAACATATTGCTCATTTTTATTCTCCTATTTTTTATTATTGATATAATTTTTCTTATTATTCCAGGTATATCATATGATTATTTTCCTTCAACTGGGAGATATACAAGGTGTACAGAGTATATTTCACGCAAAGACACTGCACATACCATTGCAGAGAAAAAGTAATGATTCTTGTATTACTATTTAGACAACAGACCATAGAGTACTGAGCATAAAGTTATGAATCCTAAAAGTGAAGTTCAGAATTTTCTTGCCACGTGAAGCATGGAAGGTAACGTGAACATGGCCTTCTCCTGTCTTCCATGAAATTGTGCATTTCCATTTGCACTGTTTTCTTGGTACCATCACCTTCCGAGTAATGCAAAGATTCTGTACTTTGTACAGGATAGGGTCTGTACTTTGAAGTCAGCATGGCTTTGGACAACTTACTTAATGTATCAGAAACTCCAATTTCTCTTTTATAAAATGAGGTTAAAACCACCTATCTCAGAGGTTTTCATAGTAAGTACACAGGCTAATCTGTATAAAATACTTTGCACAGAGAAAGCAGGTAGTACAACATCATTAGGTAATGTATTCACTCTAATACAAGTTATTTTCAATCTTTTAAAAAATTGTTCAATCATTTGATAAATCTATTGAGTACTTAACTGTGTGCAAACATAATTCTGAGTAGTAGGGACACAGAGGTTAAAAAAGGCAAAATTTCTGCTTTCATGGAGCTTATATTCCAGTTTTTTTCTTCACATCATTTTGAATTTGCCCTTCTTTCAATTCTATTTGTGATTATTATCTCTGATCCTTTTAATTTTTAATCTTTTAAGTCATTTTTTGCTAAACAGGTTTGACAGTAGTTCATAGAAGTCATTATTACTCAGGGGTGTGTAATGAATTCTGAAGGAAAATAGATGAAAAAAAGCTTGCCAGTGGATTTAATATACCAACAGCCCTGCATCTCCTCTTCCACTTATGTGTTCTTCTCATTCTTCTCTTTTGCATTAGCAAATCTCAAAAGTTCTGTACCTGTCATGGCAAGCTCACCCAGTGAATAATTTTTTGATTTGTCTGTACCTGGAACAAAGCTAGGTACTATGGATAACAAAGTCCATGAAATGCTTTGAAATTTTATTTATTTATTTTCCTTTGCCTTATTTTCCATTCCAGTTTGCTTTAATCATTCTGTGTTAAGGCAGGGCAAGGAAATCCTGGTAGAGGTTCTCTTTCTTCTTCAGGTTGATTTAAAAAACTCAATACTCACTTTTAAAAGTCAATAGGCCACCATGCAGCTTCCCAAGGAAATGTACAGTTTCTCTTGAAACTTAGAAAAAGGCTAAATATTCTGTATTAACATTTAAATTTAAATGCCACCCATTCACATAATTACTCCCAAGAGCTCTTCCCTGCAGTTAGCAAAGTAAGCACAGGCACTTTGAGAAAGGGAGGATTTCATGGTAGTATTAGATTTTCTTTATTAAAATTTGAAACTTCTTAACATCTGTGTTTTGAGTGTCTCATGGAATCTGAGCTACAAAATGTGAATCATATTCTGGCTTTGTACACATATATGACATAGGGATCTCGGTGGTTGCCACCTGTCATAGTGCACAGCGATATTGCAAAGGTTTGCTGGCAAAGCCTAGGGTTTTTTTCCTCCAGTGTCATTCTTTGTGTTTATCTGTACCGACCACCTGGCACGCTCCAGCTTTCACAAAAAGCCAGGGTGGGCCCTTCTTCAAAATGAGTCTCCCTATTCCCTGAGAGACAGATGAAATAACGTCCTCTCACAGATGGTCTATGGTATATACCTCAGCTGAATATCTAATCATGACAAGTAGTCAGAGAATAAAGGCAAGTTGCTAACATCAACTTAAATTGTGACACCAACCTATACTCTAAAAGCATAGAGCAGACGAGATTATTTCAAGATGACAACAGCGTTGGCAACTATACTCTATTTAAAATGTGTGTTTAGCAATTGCATTTCATTTCACTGCAGCACGTCTAAACAGCTCAAATTGTGTGAAGTACAATTGAAAAATATGCCTGTTCCGTTGTAAAACATTAGTTTGCATGATTGTACTTTTTTTTTTTTGATTGTACTTTTTTTAAATGCTAGTTACAATGCTTAAGGCTTTCATAAATGCTTACTTTAAGAGGGACATTTTAACTATTAGGATGGTTTTGTATATATATTTTATATATATATACACATATATATTTATATATATATATAATATATTTTTCTAAGGATTTCTTTTAAACCAGACAAACATAAACTTATAGCTAATATCTCAGAAGTATAGTGTTTGATTTGAGAGATTCAAGAAAGTTTTTATTTTTGTTTTACTGAATGATCCATCATCTATGCCATGATACATAGAAATATCAACAGTTGGATTTGTGCTGTAGGGAAGGAATAAGTTTTCCTTAACCTTCTTAAGGTCCCTGGCTGGGTCTGAAAATAAACTGACAAAGAGAGAAAAGCATACAAACATGTCCAATATGAGTTTTACGTGACATGGGAGTCTTCATGAGAGAATGAAGACTTGAAGAAATGGACCTGAGTATTTTAATGCTAGGTTTGATGAAAAGTGGATAGTCATGAAGAAATATGATATAGGTCAAGGACTATGGAGGTAAATGTAGTAAACTGGGAGAAAGTTAGCAAGGCCTGTTTGTTAGGATTCTTCTCAGAATCTTTTTGCCTTCAGAGATAAGGACTCTCTGGGTATAGAAAGTGTACCTCTCATATTAGGGTTTTATGACCTGTTTCAGGAGAGAAGAGTGGGGGAAGAATAATCTTTCTTCTTTTGCTGTTCACACAGACTCCTTCAGTTTGAAATATTCAGTGTGCCAAGGAGCTATACTTTGGATTATTTTGTTCTGACCCCCATCACTGAGAACATTTTAATGTCTTCATTGTCATCAGATAGCACTCAAGAGGTTATAATCTGACTTTTCTTTCAAGACTACCCTACTCATAACCATGTTCAACTCAGCCTAGACCAAATTCTTGCATTGTTTCGTGTTTCTTTTGTTGTTGTTTTTTTTTTGTTTTTTGAGGCAGGGGAGAGGGCAGGGGAGTGTAACATGTTCTGCTAATATCTCCAGCAATAATTATTCTTGAATTTAATTTACATGTAAATACTTTTTCAACATGAATTTTACTCTAATTAGCATTTCAGCAGCCTAAAAACAATGAGCTATGAAAGATTGGTCTCCTAACCACGGTCAAGCCCTGCCGTCAGTGGTGTGAACACTGTTTGGACCAGAATTTGAATATATCAATACATATTTTGTCATCATTGCCTGGCCTTCCATTTCCTTAACTGTTACTACTGTCTAGGTCCTGCAATGCTCCAGTGGCTTATGAAGGATGTTCTCTGATAACTGTGACTAGCTTATGTCATAAACATGACCCAGGCTAGGAAAAATTAGAGTCAGTCTTAAGAGTTTTACTGGAAATGCCTGGAAAGTAGATCCTGTTTTGGAAGGCCATGGGAGGAAGGACAGGAGGTGAAGGATGTCAGTTTTGATGATCATCTTTGCCACCATTATTGGGAGAGCCAACCTGGAAATTAAGCCATTACGGAGGAGACCAGAGAAATAGGCATGCTTTTTAGTATATCTTAGCACTCATAAATTTAAACTTAGGTAGTTTCCCACCTTCCCCCACCACTTCTATTTTGTCTGGGAAAGAGAACTTAATGGGTACATGCGAATTACGCTTAGCAATTTTATGTAACTTTGCATTTTTCTGCCATCTAAACTCAACATTTAATACTAAACATCTTAAATTGTTTATGATGTTCACAGTCCTGGTAAATAAACACAAAGGATAAATCATTGAATTCAGTGACTTCAAAGACAGAAAATGATCAAGAGTGTCAGCACCATCAAACACTGCTACTAAAAACGCAGGCTCAGGCAGCAGTTTGTGAATTGCTTGGATACTTCCACATTTACACTCCAATCTGAGTTAATTTGAATACTATATCTAGTAGTCACTTCTGCTCTTCTCATTATCCAACAAAGTGTTAAGACATAGATGAGGCAGGAGGTAGTATGTGTGAGAGGAGATGTTCCTCACATCAACAAGGTTATTGATTGAATATACATGTATATATCAACATATATACACATATATATGTATATTCATGAAAATTATATTGTTATTCATGTGTTCATCCCACCTGTTTTGAAACAGTTTTTCAAAGAGGCAATGAAAAATAGAACTTAAAAGAACTAGCAAGGTAAACTCACAGAGCAATGTGGTCAGTTATCTACTTTGGTAACTTATAAAGGATATTCTGGGAAAACAGATCAAGGTATTGTTCCCTTGATATTGATAAATTGTATATTAGCATTTAACAGTTCACAAATTATGATCAAGGTTTTTAAAACTCTCTAAGTGTGTACTCATGAAACCTCCTGAAAGTAAGTACAGGCACTGGTCTTTTGGAGAGTTTTTTAGTAAATATATATTAGGCCCTAAAAGCCAAGTATCTATTTGTCTTGCTAACTCCTGAGCTCAGTTTGAACTGACTACCCTTCCTTGCCCTACATGTGTGAGGAGGTCATGAAATGAGGAGGGTCTCCTTTCAAAGCGGGAGTAGAGGAGAAGGCATTTTTTTATTCCTATAACTTAGGGATGTCTTTGCTTGGAGCATAGTAGTGAAAGGATCATTCTGGGATGTAGCTACACAGAGGCATCCATATCTGCAACATATTCAAGCCCAAAATGAGATAAGTGAAAGACATATGAGGAAAAACTAAGCACAAATCTATTCCCTGGAAAAAATGTTAGGCTTTTTCAAAAAGTTGGGGGAAGTTTTATGTCTTAGTGGTTTGTATTATTGCTTGAAGGTGAGCGCACATCTTAGATAGAATGTTGTCTATTTCTTCCTTTGTAGAGACTGCAAAAATACACTGCCAAGAGACATATGATGTCCTAATTATGTTTCTAGGCATGGCCTTAGTGTTTTCTAAGTTAAGACAGAGAGAATGGGGTGATATATGTTTAAGGAATTTAAATGCATACATGCAAATTGTCTCTATACTTAGAGAGAAAGCAGAAATATCAAACGGAAGTATGGAAATGCAAATTTCTTTAAGCATTTATATATTTTATGAAAGACCTGGATCTTTATTTAATATATCAATTTTATTAAACCAATTCATATTAATTCCTATGAAATTATTCATTCTTATTTTGAAAATTGTGTTCTGTTTTATCGCTAAATTGACATCAAATTGGGAAAACTGCCATTCTGCAACCTGAACAAAGGAAAATTCAGGTATTTACTTGATAGTATTTGAGTGGAATTGAACACTTCTAGAAATAATTTACTTTGAATATCCCATATCGTATTCTTCACTGTAAAGAAAATAATGGTAATAGCTTTTAAATGCCTACTTAAAATCTAATTTATTATATCAAGTGATTTTATTCTGTTTGTCTAAGTGTGCTGATAAGAAGCAAGATAGATGAAGGGAGAGGGAAAGATGGGTCAGGAATACAAGTAAAAGGAAAATGATAAGCAGTGAAAGAGATGCATGCCATGGAGATAAAAAAAGAAGAGAGTCAGTGGGAGATCAGAAAATGAGAGGGCAGAGGAAGCCAGACCTAGAGGAGGCAAGGATGAAAGAAAATTCAGGCACAAGTCAGGAAATTTGGAAGGATAAAATCATGCAGAGAAATAGTATAACTAGGAAAGCCTCAGCTGAAGAGAAGACAAAGAATATAATCTAATATTTACCAGATTAAAATATATACATATATATATATACATACATATGTGTATATAGTTTATATATATATATATACATACATATGTGTATATAGTTTATATATATATATATATATACACATTATGTTATTGAAAAAAGAAGTTCAAAACTCAAGCCAAAATTTCAATGGTTAGGTTTTTATTTGGATTTCCTTTGTAATATCATTCAAGCTTCGCTACAATTTGAATCTATTGATTCTGCTTCCTTTATAAAGGAGAAAAGCATCCATAATTTAAGTATAAAAGAAAGGTTTACATTATTATATGCAGACATTCAAAATTGAATGATTAAGGAATTTTTATTTGCGGAACTTTTAATGGACTTTATATTATATAAATTATAGATTAAATATTGCAATTAAGCACATTTGTATCAAAAACATATCCATGTTTTTATTTTACATATATATCCTCATCAATATTCTACTCAACTGGTATTCATTAGAGCTCCTTTGGTTGTAAGAGAAAGAAAACCAGCTCAAATAAGCTTAAGCAATAAGGAATGTTACAGGGAGTTCTTCAGCCATAACTACATCCAGGGACTCAAACAGATTTCTCTTTTGATGTCTTTTTTTCACGTGTCTCATGGTGTTGGGCTTTTATTCTTAGTCAAGTTTGGTCTACCCAGATGTGTGTTAAGGCTGCTGATAGCCCAATACTTAGACTTATGACTGCAGTTACTAAGGAAAGGAGGCCTTCTCTCTCCTGGCATGCATAAATAAAACTTCAGGGGATAATCTAATTTATCCTGTTCAGGTCCTTTAGTTGTTATTGGTGACAGGTATGGTACTGTAACTACCACAAAGAGGGCAAAGGAAGTGGTTGCCCCCCAAAATCAATTTTAAAAAGAAGGGATGTTAGGCAAGGAAAAAACAACAGATGATACATACATCTCAATTCTTGACAGCCTGGTTACATACACACACACACACACACACACACACACACACACACACACATACATATATATGTTTCTAATAGAGACAATTTCAAATTGCCCCCTCCATACCTAATATAACACAACTATCCCAACTGTAACTCAAATTATCCTTGCCCAGAAGGAGAACATTTAAAGTTGTGGTTTATACTTCTCATTTCTCTCTCATGTTATCTAAAAGACATTTGCCATCATGTTTATTGAGACTTAAAGTAATTCTATTGAATGAAATTTGCTTAATATAGCCAATACTTGGCAAAGTAGTCTCTGTCTTCACACAAAGTAAAAGGAAGTCCAAATACTCAACACATTGAAACATCCCTCACTCCTGTTTATAAATTTTATTTTTTGTTAACCTAAATTTCACAATGCAAATATGAAAGAATAACTCAGAGACAATTAGTTAAAATGCTGAATATGTACTTATGTATACATGGGAAAACTGACTGTGAAGTTTTTTGCCCTATCAAAGGCAAAGCTGGGTCTTACAAAGACAAAATCCAAAAAGTGTCACACACAAAAAAGTGACTGCTTTGTTTAGGCAAATCATTGGTTTGTCAGATGAGTTGCATTGGAGCTCTGTATAAGCTCTTTACTGTTCCACCAATTTCATTAAACTGTGATTTCTTTCTAAGATCTGTGTGAGCCCATCTGGCCCATTAGGCTGTAGGTTTTTAGTTTAGTTGTTTTTTTGTTTGTTTGTTTTGTTTTTAACATCCATGGCTTGTTCTCAACTTATGGCACAAAAAGTAAAATTGGAGCACTGAGTCAAACAAACACAGAATCCAGTGCTGCAATCACAACCTTCCTCTGTATCTACATATTCAAAAAATGACTGTTGATGCTCTCCTATTATGTACCTGACACTATGTAAGGATGTAAGGGATGGGTACTAATAAGTAATAAGGTAGCTTTTCTTCTTGCACTCATGGAGTTTACAAAACAGGAGGGAGCAAGTAACATTAATTTAGCATCTACTATGTTCTATGCACAGTACTAAGTAAACACTTTACATGCATTTGTTATTATGAATAGTATACTAGTATGAATGATAACTCAATAAGGAAAACATTGCATTATCCTGATGAGCCAACAGACATCTTTACTTCATTCTTATTTATCTTATGCAGTAGATTATATAACTAACTTAACTGGTTTAAAATGAAAAATACACAGCTGGATCTTTATGTATGGGGCTATGTTTATACTGACTCATAAATCATGCATATGTTTGATATGGTATCAGTAAGACCTATAATATCTTACCATATTTGTATCTTAATACCATATATCTTCCTCTTCCCTGTTTTTTTCATTCATATTTCATTTTCTAAAATATGTCTGGGATTTTAAGTAATTTTATTCTCCAATTGTTGTACTCTGCTCTAACGTATGACTAACTAATGGATATGACTGGAGCTGGATGGAGCCTTAAGCATTTTAAGAGTGACGCATATTAACTCAAGTAAATTTATGCAGTATTTTCATTTGAATAAATTTGATTTATTTCACTCTCTAGACAAATCCATATACTATTTAGTTGTGTTTTTAACAAAAATTTCTATTAATCATTTCCTGTACTTGGTACCTCATGAGAAAATTAAATCAACATTGACATTACTTTCTACTTAAAGAGAAACTATAAGCATGAACATGACAAATAATTTCACTTAATATATGAAAATATTGAAGATTGTAGCTTGAATCCGGGAAGAAGATACATAAATGGATTGTGTAATTTTTCCTGCATGTTTATAATAATCCAATTATTGTGTGAACAATACACTGTAATTGGTTATTTTAATCAATGTTTTTGTTTCTTTAAAGAATTTTGAAAAGAGCTGAAATATCCATATGGAATACTATCTTTGAATTGAAATCTAAATTAATCAAATCTGATAAATATAACTTCTTGAAATTTGATAAACTGATAATAATTAAATGATGCACTATATATCAATGTCAAGATTTCTTTAGATTGTTTTCTAGTGAAAATGTATTTCTGTATTACCAAGCAAACAAATAAGATACAGTTATTCTTTTGAAACAATTTGATGTGTATCATATTAATGGGGTATATTATTTTTAGTCTACCAAGATTTAATAAGAATTTAATTTTGATTAAATCATTAATTAGGATTTAAAACTGATTTAATTTTGAGCATCCTTGGCTCAAATTATATTTAGTTTGATATGATATTGCATATTTTTAATATAAATTGGAAGCCATGGGAACAAAGAGTACATCCATTATTTGCCAAACAGTATTTACCAAGAATAACAATAATGCATCCTTGGCTCAATATTTGTTGATTGCACTATCTCAATCCACTAGAGTATCACTCTTAAACTAGAGTTTAAAATGTTTATAAGGAATTAGCAATTTCCTGGTAATTTTAACCTAAAGAATTTAACCCGAAGATTCTATCTTAATGAAGTTTGATGACCAGTCTTGTCCAAAACCACTAGTAAGTTACTCAATCTGCCACTTTGCTTGACAGTAAGGATCCACATAATAAAGTTCAAGTGCAACAATTTAGGGAAGTGAGCCAGCACTCCACAGTGCCGAGCTCACCTTTCTGTGCTCAGGGAACAAGAGAGACCATTTTAACCTCTTCTTAGTCTGAAGTGTATTAGTTTATTGTTTCTTGCTTTTAGGAGAGCTTTCACAAATATTACGGCATTTAATCCTTAAAATAGCTCAGTAGGAAAGACAAATACTGTTCTTCAGTCATGGTTAAGAAAAAGAAAATGAAGGCACAGAGATTAAGTGACTTGGTAAGATCAAATAAGTAGTTGGGGTAATAATGAAATTCAAGAAATATTTGAATTCATGCCTCTGTTTTATTAATTTATACCAACAAACATTCTCTGGTGCTAGCTGTATCTGTGTAATATGTATTCTGTATATTTAACAGACATGGGTGAAATATTTATGTGGGTAACCCCTTATATATCTGTATCTCTACTGTTAATATTAGTCAGCATATGGCTGCTGAATTAAAAGCAGGGAATTATCAGTGTTATTTATGTGATAGATTTTTAAAGATTCTTCTTCTTTCTCTATTCAGTTATCTCTGTTGCTAATTTATTTGAATCCAAATGGTGGGCTTATTTTTACACAAATCACTGAGTTTCACATTGTTTCACATGTTCAGACTATGCACCATCCTTCATGTATTTCAACTGTGTACGCCATTGATTATAAGGGATGATAGCTGGGAGAATCTAAAAGAATGCGAATCCCTCATGACTGCTGATAAGCCAGCAGGACCATGCTTTCCTGTCTGTTAGCTATATAACATTTTCAGTGTTTACAAATCCTAAATGTATATTGGCATCATTTTTTAGGAGCATAGAAGACACCAAAGAATGTAATAGAATCGACCAGTTCAATGCATTCATTCAGGGACTTATATACCCCATAAAGATTGTAAAGCCAAAGGGATTTGTATGACACATAGAAAAGATTGTTTTATTCTTCAAAGTGTTTAAGATGGCATTAGCTGTATACAGCTTCTGCAACAATTGTTAGTTGTTACATATTCCTGGTAATACAGATATAGCTTGCAAAGCAAATTAGAAGTACTAGAAATGTTCTTTAATTTCCATTCCTCTGGATAAAATATTTTGAATAATAACTTCAAAATAAAACAAGCTTTTTCTAGGCATTTTATTAATTATCGATTTTGAAAGAGGCTCATGAGACTTATTGGTGCTAGATATTTTTTCTTCATAGAACTAACTATAAATGTATCATGATATCCTTCTTAAAATATTGGGAAAGACATTTAGACAAAAAGTTTTATAAATAAATGTTACCACTTTTTAAAAGTTTTTGCTAAGACCATGGGAGGTGATAAGGGTATTGAATAGTCTGAATATTTTCTTCTTTTTTTAATCGAGAATTAGCCTCTTTCAACTTTTAGATTGGGAAAAGAAACATTGTAAATATTATAACTATATATCAACATTCAGCTCTCTTTGCCCAAGTTTTCTACAACACAGAGTGCTGGACTAGACTGGTTTTAAAGGTTCTTACTAGGTGCAATATATTATGTTGCAAATTTCCAGGCTCTTTGTGCTGGATACTCTTGAGTATTTGAAAATATCAGGATATTATTGTCAGTTATATGTTTAGCAGGTGCCATCTGTTTGTGCATATTTTATAAGCAATTTTAAAAGCACACCTGTTTGAACAACAGCAAGATATACTGGAACAATCATGGACTTAGAATAACACAAACCTAATTACGGATCCTGGCCCTCCTACCACCTAGTTAAATATATCAGGCAAATTTTTAACCACACTTAACCTCAGTTTTAATTCTTCAGCATAGTAGGGATAATATTTTTTATCTGGCAGAGTTGTAAAGAAAAAATGAGCTAGTGTGTATAGTACTTATACTTGAAATACTTCCTACTAATTCTGAATGATGCTTTGAAAACCATCTATCTAATATAAATCTAAATAAATGTATGATATCTTAATATTATTAATATTCATGGTTTTCAAAAGTACATAGTGTAATATATAATAGAGACTACATGCCCACTAAATGTTATTATCTTTCTTGGTATTTCTCTTCAATATACTTTTAACTCATATTTGTTTATTATAAAGGCATAAATTTTTTACCACTATTGCCATTGCATGTAGTGCTGGTATTACTAAACAAATATAACCTAGATATAACCACCGTCAATAAAATTGAGAAATTACTAAATTTTTATTGCTGGTGATGATGTTTGAGTTAGGAAGAACATTTTGAATTTTAGGTATCATTGAATTTGCTGCTGGCAATTCTTAAACAATTTTTTGTTCTGTAAACTGCCAAAAATTTAGATACAAATTTTTACCTGTGAAACAAATATTTTTACCAAATTGCCTTATCTATTTGCACTTTATTCTGAGTACAAAAATATGAAATCTGCATTAAGTGCAGAAGAATAAGTGTATTATTGATTTAAAATAACATAAGAAAGATGGTAATTTATACAAAAGAATGTTTGAATTGTCTTCAAAAATTGTTTTCAAAGAAATTGAAATTAAAATATTAAAAAAATTAAAAATTTGAGGATGGATTAGATGACACAGTGAAATAAATTCTTTATGACTTGATTCATCACAGTAGAAATAGGTTAACACTCTCATTACCAAATCTTTGCCCTAACTGGCCTGTGTTAATTGAGGAGACTTTCCTTTTGTTGGTTTACTAGAGTGTTTAAAGAGGAAAAACTATTGCTATGGTGATTAGTTATTTACTCTATCTTTAACTTTTTTTGATCCTGTGGATAAGTTAAGAATTTCACATTAACAATATAAGTTATCTCTCTCAAATTTACCAATTGGCCAGTCTCTCAAAATTTACCAATCTTCTCAAATTTACTCAAAACTCTTTTAGAATAAAATAGTTTTTAAAAGAGTGAAAATGAATAATTGTAAAAAGAGATGTAATAAAATTAGACTTGGGAGAACAATGAAATTAATTTCTCCAACTCTATTTTAAGTTAACCTCAAATAAAGGAAGACAGAAGAAAGGAAGGAAGAAGGGAGGAAGGAAAGAAGAACGGGAGGGAGGGAGGATATTATATCATTCTTAGTAGTAGGATCCTTGACAATGAGGTAATAATATTACTGATGAGAGCACTAACACCCTGTACTTCCCAACACACACAAACACACATACACACACACACACACACACACACACAACTCTCTTTAATGTATGAGGAAACAGAACAGAGAAATTTTAAAAAGATGTTCAAAGTCATTAGTCTCATGTAGTGATAACATCAGCATTCAAACCAAGATCTGTTACTCCAGAGCCCATGTTCTTAACTGTATAATGCAAGCTGGGTAAGTAGTCATTTACTTCAAAGAAAACAAAACCTCAAGCAAACACCTACATTTTTAACTTCAAACTCTGCTACCACACATTTGACTTTTCAATTGCATTGACCTTTGTGACCTTTGCTTAAAGGTACAATAAAATTGAATAATAAGCAAAAGTACTTGGAAGGAAGGAACTGGCTGATTTCTGTTTATATCTAAGAAGAATGTATGAAGCTAATTTGAAGAGCTTCCAAAAAATATACTATTAAGTGAGTAAATGGAGCTCTGGATTTTATAAAAGGAACTAGAGATGCTATAATATTAAAATATTTCAAATATAAATTATCTACTTGTAGTCAGGCCAAAGAATAGCTAGAATTTTGGATTCTTGTAATATGCTCCTTAGTGTTACTGAGGTGAACTTTTATCATCATTCAGGATCGATGAAACAGTTTATTTAAAACCAACTCCTTTATAATGTATTTCTTCTTAGTTCTGAAAGTAACATGTTCTGCAAATTGTCATCATTATTAAATATATGTTTATACTGCCATGAAAGTATTACATTTAGTTTAAATGTCTTGAATAAAACATTGTTATCTGAGTAGTCACTGAAGCACCTTTGCATATGGCAGCAAAACTTTGGTCTGGGAATTAGAAGGTTGGTTTTTATTTGCACAGCTAACTAGTCCTTACTTCCCGGAGCATTATCAAGTATGTTATGTTAACTCTGTGATCTCAGTCAAGGTACCCTTCCAGATATAAGCACTTGCTGAGCCCTTTTCACCTTTTGGAAAATAATGGGTATGGAATATTTCCCTTAAGTTACAAATTTTCACAAAGAAACAAAAAATAGCTAGCTCAACAGAGAGAGAGAGTTAGAAGGAATAATGTACAAACAAACTCATGGCCAGGGGCATGGGGCAGATGCATCTTATCTGTCTAACCAGGAATAATGGCACATTAAAAGGAACAGGGGCAGCATTTAAAAGCAAAATACTACATCCAATGAATGTTTTTCAACCCTGTTCTCAAAAATTGCACACACAAAAAGTGATAATATTTGTATGGCACACGGTGGAAAATGTTTGTGCCTGTTTATGTCAGAGGGGTCTGGTACAGTGTTTCGGCAATCTAAGGCCTTACCAAGCCCCCAAGCCCTATTTAGAATCTTCTGAATGGTATCAAGGTCCACCGATTTTCCGTACACCTTAGAATCAAAGAAACAAATCCTATAAGGCATTCGGTTTTGTCTTTATGATGCCTTGTTTTTATTTTGTTGTTGTTTATTTAATTCTGTTTGCCTTGACACTAAGTACCCAAAACACCCCGGGAACACATGGACTCTAGATCATGATCCTTATACATTTTTATTTTTAAATTTTCTTTTGGTAAATATTTGTTAAATACTATTTGCAACATTCTGTGCAAGGTGCTGGGAAGACACTGAGAGAAAAAAAAAGAGCAAGAACTTTCTTCTTACTAAAGATTATATTCGCAGTGGGGGGGTGATGATCAAACAATAATCCAGTAATAAAACCTAAACTAACCCTTTGGACAAGAGTTATAAGGTGGTGGGAGGTGTTTTGCCATTCATTATCATGTAAAGAGCAGTGTATTCTATTTTATTTTAATTAGATGAAGCTAATTTTCTCAAACCATCCTGTTAATCTAGAACAGTTTGTCTGAACTGAAAAACAGTAGACAACTCAATTATTTCCAAAAAAAAATGTAACCATTGAGGAATTTTATCTTTAAAACTGGCACAGGTTTCTTAGCAGAAAATGGTGGTTTACGTAGCCTTAGAGTCAATGTAAATTCTTCATTCTCTTAGTGGTTGCACTTGGAAATTATATGACTAGAATATTACCATATGCCATTTTCTTTTCACTGAAAATGGATTCCTCTGTGGCATACTGAATTGTTTGAAGAGTTTCTGGAAATGCATCTCAAGTCTGGCACAATTACATTAACTAAAATCTTTTATTTAATTCTAAAATTTGTGATTATCCTTCATTGCCAGAAACATTTCCATCTATTTAGGGCTAAGAATCTCTAGGAACAATAATCTAAATAGGGAATTTAATGGATTCTTATGGAAAATATGATAGATTGATTACTTACTTCACTCACTTTTTCGTTCTATAAGTCTTTGGGTGCCTAAAATGTAGTTGACCCTTCACAAAACTTATGTAACTTATGTAGCATGAGCTACATAAAAATTTATGTAGCTCATGCTACATAAATTATTTAAAAAAAAAAAAATGAATTTGGCTAAGTACCTGCTTCCCTTCTCAGAGTCTGGGATTTTCATACATGCTAGGCAATCAACATTAAGTCTCTAATGAGCTTCTCTGATGCACAACATGTTACACCTATTGTTACAATTCACTGCTGGAGGAATTTCTTGCATCTGTGTGACTCCAATGGGAAAGGGCTTCTGGAAGCTGGCACCTGGTTTCCTCTGGACTTTGTCTCATGTGTCTTTTCCCTTTGCTGATTTTGCTTTGTATCCTTCTACTGTAATACATCATAGCTGTTAATATGTCTATATGCTGAGTTCTGTGAGTCCTTCTAATGAATCATTAAACCTGAGAGTGATCTTGGGGAACCCTGTGACTCAGGAAGGATAATATATATATATATATATATATATATATATATATATATATATATATATATATATATATATATAATATATATATATATATATGTACACATATATACACACACACACTAATTGTGATCTCTAAGATCAAAATCTATTTGTACATGAGATAAATTTGTACATGAAAACCTTTTAGATCAGTGGTTTTCAACCAATGGTGATTTTGCCCAAAGGGGGATGTTTGGCAAGGTCTGGAGACATTTTTGGTTGTCACAACTAGGGGAAGGGGAGTTATCCAGTGGGTAGAGAGAGGTCAGGGATGCTGTTGAACATTCTACAATGTATAGGACATCCCCCACTGCAGTGAATTATCTGGCCCAAAAGGTCAATAGTTCTATGCTTAAGAAACCCTATACAAGAGTACAAGATTATATTGAATCAAATATCAAAACAAAGAATGTAGAAAATATGTATTAAAGTAGAATGCCACAAAGGAGAAATAATTTAACCTGAATTGAAGTTGCTACCAAGCCTAAACTTAGAATGCTTATGAAACTCATGGAGACTAAAAGACTCATATTCCTTTCCAGTAATTTGTGTATCCACACCATCCCCAGTGTTTAATGAATAGATTGAAAAATAGAATATTGTTTTCAATAAGAACAGCATCAGAATTCTTTTCTTGCCAGAAGTGTACAACTCCACTACTTTAAATGTATAATATGTAAATATTATGCATATATCCTATTGTTGCTACCAGGAAATGGATTTGGAACACAGAGTTTCAGATATCTATTACCTCTGCTAGAATTCTGGCTGTGCTTCTATAAATTATACTCCTAGTATTAACAAGAAATGGGCAATAAAAAGCTTACTTTATATTGGTCCTTCACTTCTTAAAATAAATTCTTACATTCTGTAGAAATAACAATGTAAATGATAATGGCAGCACTATGGGTTAACTAAATAAATGAGTCATTTAAACTTCAACCATGCCCACAAACTGAGGCTATTCTCAGTATATCAGTATGGTGAGTTTAGAGAGATAAGAAAGTGAGGTAAGGCTTCAGGGGGGCTTCCAGTTCAATAAGAACTTGGGCTTTATTGTTAAGCTAGCTAGATAGATGACAGGCAAATCTTAAGAAAATAGAAAGGAATAGGAATGCCTAGCACCAGCCATGGTTTTTCTCAAATAACTCTTGACATATAATATATATGAGCATTTGGGGATATATATGTATCCCCATCCTATGGGTAATGAAATTGTGCCAAATTAACCTTGGGATCCATCCAGGGCATGGGAGAGCAGCATTATGTAAACTTGGTACTAGTCCAGGGTGAATTAGGCATTCTGGAATCAGATCTGGAGTCAAATTCCAGTGATCCTATTTATTGATTGTGTGACTTGAAGTAAATTATTTAACTTTATTGAATCTTCTTCTAAAATTTTGGTGCAATTATGATATAAGCTTGATGTGGAGCTCAAAGTCAATGCTTAATTTTATGTTTAGCTATTGTTCTTGTGGTGACTTTTTCCTCCCAGAAGATGCACTGGAATGAAGGGAGCACTTCCTGGCAAATTGAGTTGGATCATTTATCTTTGTGGACACATGGGAGGGTGAGGACATAGCGTACAATGACATGAGGGTAACAGAAGCTGACAAAGACAGAAAGATAATGTGTGGCCACCCCCAATCACTCTTGTAGGTAGATTCCTCACCTAGAATGAGTGATGTGTTGAAATAGTCAAAGGTAGGATGGAAGCACTTGGTTTCAGAATCACTGTTTTCAGTAATTGAAAGCAGCACAATCCTCTCCATTGCTGGAAATTAAGGACTCCATGAAATATTCCTAAATTAAGTTTTCTTTCATGTGGTATAGAGCTAACTAGTTTAAGTTTGAGGTTAAAGTGCTGAAAGGCCAATTTGAAGCTTAACATGTAAAAGAATATGAAACATGGTAGTTGGGGCACATTTTGAAAATGTTAAAAAGTAATAGTGACTTAATAGTGAAGAGTTTAAAGAAGAGGATTTAGTGTACGTGGAACTATTTACCTCACTGTTCAGAGGAGACGCTATTCTGACAACTATTTCAATCAGTTACATTCCTATTACCTAAAATAATACCTTGCTAGACTACCACAACTCCAAGAAAATAGTCCATAAAAATAACTTCTATAATGTCTGGCTCACTCAACAGTATTGTAACTAGTGATTAAGCTTCCCAGACATGTGGAAACTGTTAAAGAAATGTGCTGGCCCATATTTGAAACCACTTGGGCCATCACAGCTGATTGATCTTACATTCTGTTGGTATATATTAGCCAGTTTTTAAATCAGCGAGTTCTGCTCACCACCCCCATTTTTTTTTTTAACCTAAACGGTCCTGTATTAACTGACAAAAAGTAAGTTTCCGAATGTGCGAAGAGCATGGAAATCCCATGAAGTAATAGCACTATGTGGAATCCAGCCAGAAAGCTCCTGCCAATCTTACTGATTTCAAGTTGGATGCCAGATTTGGTGTGTTGTGAAAGCAGCACATTCATCCAGCATGTGTCAATAGACACTTGCCCACTTAGAGAACTCGTTTACCCCTTATGAGATATATTATATACTTGTTGATTCTTTTTGTTTATTTTGTGCAGTGCTTCTGATTAGATCACTTTCTTTTTTATGTTTTTTCACTATGTATAAAAATGGACTTGGTTTTTGTTTCACCATTCTTTGAATAGTATTTCCTATGGTTAAAGGCAATCAGCCATCTAAGCTTCATCTAAGCTCCAATCACACGCAATTTATAAAATCTTAGAAGAACACAGTCAGGTACTGAGTAGTGATCAACTTACTTTTGGAAGAACAATTTGATTTTTTCATCATCTGCCACAGTCATAAGCCCAGTGAGTTGATTTAAATCATTGAGGTATGATTGCTTTTGCAAGACTTGATTTTACCTCTTCTCCTGAAGTACTTATTAACAACAACAAAAAAAGTCTATTCAAAAATTAACATAATTCCATGTCACGAAGGAAATTTTACTTACAAAATTTAGTTAGTGATCAAATAAAAAAGGCTTTGTGAGGAATAGAGAACTTTGCAATTTGTTGGAAACATTCACAGAAGAAACATTTGTAAGCAAAGACAAATGTATTTACTGAAGTACTGAGGGATTATCATTTCCTGTCCCTCATTAAGGAATAGGTGTCTGTTCACCTGGACTGTGTCTGTTGCTTAGACCTGCCACAAATTTGTTGCTCAGACATTTATTTATTATAATATATTATTAGAGAAATAATTACTGACATAGAAGGAGATATATATATTTGGAACATTTTACATTTTCTTTAGAAATATAAATTCTGACTTTGAATCTTTAAATATATTTTTTTTATAACCACCTTCCATAGCCTCCCTGTTGTCTCTGTTTTTCTTAACTTCATCGTCTACAGGTTTCTGGAACGTTCTAGTTTTCTATTTGAGTGTTTAACCAATTATAAGGAAAAGATACTTTATGATTTTTCACATGCTGTAATCAAATAATATGTTGAACTTTGATAGTTTATGGTCACTACATCTAGTTCCTGCATCTAGTTTTTTTTCCTCAAAAACTGTGTTCTCTCTTGCGTATATATTTTTGTTCATTAGTTATATATTTCTGATTAACACATTATCCCAAATCTTAGTTAATAAAGCAACAAACACTTATTATCTCACAGTGCTTAAACTAAGTCCTCTGGGTGTGAATACCTCACGAAGCTACAATCAAGGTCTCATTGAGGCTGTAGTCATCCCAAGGCTCCATCAGGGAATGAGTGGGTCCTCTTCCACAGTCACTCAAGTGGCTGTTGTCAGGACTCAGTTCATCCCAGTCTATTGGAACTAGGGCCTCAGTTCCTTACTGGCTATTGGCCAGAGGCTTCATTCACTATCCTGTCACACGAATCTTCTTTATTCAACAACTCACATCATGGAAATTGGCTTCAACAAAGGAAGCAAGTAAGAGGGCAAGAAAGAATGAGCAAGAAAAAAGTCACAGTCTTTTGTTATCTAATCTTGGAAGCTATTAATCTCCAGCATGATTAATCTCAAACCACTATCAAGGGGAGGGGACAGGACATGAATATCAGGAGGAAGAGATCACTGAGGGTCATTTCAGAAACTGCCTACCACGATGTGTGTGCTTTTGTGTGTGTGTGTGTGTGTCTTTTATGGAATAAAGATTTCTTCTCTTAAAGCAACTTGATTTTACTTTCTTTGATATTCTTATACACCAAATATTCTAGAACCCAACACAAGAGGATAAAGACAAATTTTAGCATATACTTAGTCACTTGAAATATTTAGGAACAATATTTATGAGCACAGCATAAAGTATGTTATGTTAAGGATGCTACTTTTGCCCTATATTATTTTGGAAAGGATATATTCATCTCTCCTTCTCCTTTTTCTCTCAGGTGCTAGTGATTTATAATGACTAGATTAAAGTATATTTAGAAACCAGATTAAGGGCTGTACTTTGGGGTATTTGTATAAGCTTATTAAAGTGTGAATAAGTGGTCCTGTGTGAATTTTCATAATCTTTAAACTTTTTTTCCCTGTTGTGTCATCTGTTTGTATTTGCATGAACCAAATGTGGCTTTTGAAATAGGATCTTTTGGATAAAATACGAATCAATAGTAGCATGCCACTATAAAGGAGTCATATAGCAACATGTAGGGAAGGGGGTTCGATTGCAAGACAAGCCCTAAATGAACTATTAAGTCCTTCCAAAGTTGTATACCTTCTCCTTATATATCCAGCACATATGTCTCAGATTTCACTAATCTGAAATCATATTTTCCTCCAATGCCTGAATAAATAGCCTGACCCCAATATTACTTGATTTTATGTAAGAATTTAATCATTTACCGGGTATCCAGAGATTTCCAGGGACATGTATCTGTTCCAAAATCTTTTCTGGTTTTAACTTGCCACCTCTATTTGCCATCTTGTTCCAGATCAGAACCTCTAACCACTTTTCTGCAGGTTACCCATTTCTGATTTTTGTCATACTCAAGTAGCTCTTTTCTCAACATTTCAACTGAGTTGTGAACACCTATCCATCCTTTCTGGAAATGTAGTGAGAGGAAAGGCAAGTTTGTAATTTTTAACAAAATTATGCTGAAGATTTATGATAGTGATGAAAATGTTGGCACAAAGACATTTAAAATTTAGTAGGCAATATGACTGTTGTCAAAGAACATAAATCCATAATCTCTATAGTTGTTCACCACTGGGTAATGTATAATCTGTGAAAGAGGTAGACTTCTTACCTAACTCCAGGCTGCCATCCTAATACAGGAGCTAGTGTACCACCCTACTATGAAAATGTCCTTGGGCGTTTATCTCCTATCTAGAAAGCAGGCCTTAAATACAAGTCTCTGAGGAAAGAATATGTTTAGATCTCACCCCAGCATAAGGCCAGCCTCCCCAGCCTCATGTAGAAATCTACAGCAGACATTTACAATCTCTTCAGGAGAAAACCAGTGTTCCAGGACCATGGGTGGATAACCTTTCTCTGTGCCCCTCAACATGGCAAGGTCTTCAACATTCAATGCTTAGTATATTAGAACATTTTCCAAGTCTATCTTCTTCAGTCTTGAGTAGCATCATCGTTCCTTTTAAGTAGGGACTTTTATCAGTTTATCGTCTAATGAGTGGTAACAACTAGGCTTGCACACAACATGTCTTTATGTTCTCTGTTCCCAATTTCCCTAGTCATCTTCTGAAAAATATCTCACACACGTACACAATCTAAGGATGAGCAATATTAAACAGATATTGGATATTCTGGTTCATAATTTGGAAAGTTTCTTGCATAGACAGCTTCTTTCATGATCCCACAGAGAAATGCGGTGATAAGGGTAGAGTGTTAGAATGTTAGTTGCTTTCTGTAAAGATCCAATGACTTTATAAAAAAATAATTTTGAGTGGAATACTCTTAAAATAAGTGGTCACATATACACTGCTACATACATCCAGATTGATTCTAACAAGTTATGATGAAAGGGCAAGATTTATTTAGCGTCCATCACCTTAAACCTATCCCACCATTTGTGGTAGGCAGAGTATTGGGCCCCCAAAGATGTTAATGTCCTATCTCCCAAGTCTCTGAATATGTTAAGGTACATGGCAACTGGAAATTAAGGTTGTTAATCAGATGACATTGAAATGGGGAAATTATCCTGGATTATCAAGGCAGACCCAATGTAATTGCAAGGATCCTTTAAAGTGGAAGAGAGAGGCAGAATAAATCAGTGCCAGAGAAGCTCATATTGAAAAAGACTCAACCGGCCATTGCTGGTTTTCAGAATAGAAGGGGACCACAAGCCAAGGAAGAGGACCAGCCTCTGGAAGGTAAAAAGGCAAGGGAATAGATTCTCCCCTCGTGTCTACAGAAGGAGCACAGCTCTGCCAACATTTTGCTTTTAGTTCAGCGAGATATATTTTTCACTTCTTACCTCCAGACTAAAAGATAATAAATGTGTGCTGTTTTAAGCCCCCAGTTTTGTAGTAACTTATTACAGCAGCAATAGGAAACTAATATATCATTCTTCATATTTCTGCATTACCAATGATTATACCTCCTCCAATATGTAAGTCTTCTCTTTCAATTTCTATGTAACTTGACCATGTGACCTCCTCTGTTAATGGGGCCATTAATGATCTCATGACATTGTGAAGAATATATAATATTTGGACAGAATATTTTAGTAAATAATACAAAAATATATATAGTCCTAGTTCATCTCTCTTTCTTTTCTTTTCGTCATATTACTTACAGCCAAATGTCACTTGTCTGTGATAGTGGCATTTTAATTCTGGATCTCTGCAGAAAGTGATGTGGGCATCTAATCTAGTTTAGAATAGGTAGATCTTTTTAGCCACTCTGATGGTCACAACATAAAAAACCTAAATTAAAATATGTGGAGTCATTACCATCATTTCAGCCAGGTTATTAATTGTACAGACATTATTTTCAGATGTATCTTTTAGAAACTGTTGTTTCCATATTCCTGTTTACCTCCTTGCCCCATGATAATCTATTCTAGCATAGCAACCAAAGAGATCCTTTTAAAAGCCCATGTAAAACCACATCATTTCTCTCCTCAAAAATCCTCATTGACTCCCCATTTGATTCTGAATAAAAGCCAAATTTCTTAAATGTCCTGCGGGTGCTACATGGTCTGACCTCTTCTTAACTCTCTGGCATCATCCTCATAATAGTCTCCACTTCCATCACATGGCTCAGGTCACAGAGTCTATTATTTTCCTGGAACATGTGATATCTATTCCCTCTCAGGACACTTGCACTGTTCTCTCTACCTAGGATGCTCCTCCCTTATTATCCATTTGGTTGGATCTCTCACCTCAGCTTTTCAGAGGGACCTACCCTGGACACCCTATTTAATACTGTAACCCACCTCTCTGGCCTCCTTATACACCTTCCCTTCTTTTTTCTCTGTAACTGATCACCTTCTAACGTACTATTCACTTATTTATTGTGCTTTGTGATTCCCTGCACTAGGATTTAAACATCAATGTGGCAGTTTATAAGTCTCTTTTGTTCATTACTGTGCCTTGTTAGCAAAAAGAAAGGTGCCTAGTACATTTCTGCTCATTAATATTTATTAAATTAACCTTTAATTACTAATTTGCCGTAGATTCAAGATCTTAAACATAACAGTTTCAGAGTTTGGGAAAAAATCTAAGATGTCATCAAATTCATTCCTTTGACTTCACAGATGGAATAAATGAGGCCCAGAGAGATTTCACAGCTATTTTCACCAAAAGTAGAAATAGAAAGCTGCCCTGATTTTCTTAACTATTTAACAAAACTGAGTACAAGTCATTTACATAACTTTGTACTTATAGTAGTAGCAGCCTAAAACTCCTTCCAATCTTAAACATTTAGAAATGACTAACCTATTGTGTTCATTGTAGTTTATTTTACTCTTAATGGAATTGTTGACTTCTAATATGACATTCATTCTTATCTTTCCAACACACTTTCTTAACACTTATTTATTCAGTAAGTATTTTAATAGCCATGATGTGTAAAATACTCCTGTACTACAGTGAGTGTTTCAAAGATGGATTGCAGTGAGTGTTTCAAAGGTTTATGATTGCAGCTTCATGATATGTACATACTAAATCAGACATCTCTTATGTGCCAGCTAAGATCCTTTCAGTCTCACCTGTCTCTAGGACAGATGGCCATTGGACAACTCTGGGTAGTCTTTGACCTGTTTCAAAGGTTTATGATTGCAGCTTCATGATATGTACATACTAAATCAGACATCTCTTATGTGCCAGCTAAGATCCTTTCAGTCTCACCTGTCTCTAGGACAGATGGCCATTGGACAACTCTGGGTAGTCTTTGACCAGTTTCACAGGCGCAGCACCGATAGGGGCTCACCTTATGTCCTTGCTGTGCTTCTCTCACCTCCCCCTGAAGGGCTTCAGTGTTACCACTGAGGCATGTGACGCTTTGGGACCCTCTTAGCACCCATATGTATGCAGCTTAGTTGCATAGGGAGTTGATGCTCCATTGGATAAACATTTGATCAGTGGGAAACAGGAGCTTGCCTATGATTTTGTCCTCCTGGAAAGAGTTTTTTTGACCTCTCTGATGACAATCCTTCAAAACTGAGTGTTCCATCACCCATGACACCAGCAGTGACCAGCTCAGTAACAGGCTGTAATATTGGCTCTGCTCTTCCCTGCCTCACTCCCCTTTTCCCTCACTCCTGACTCTCTGGGGCTGTACTCCTAACAAAATTGTGGGACACTAACTTTTGCCTCAGGCTTATCTTTTTGGGAAAGGCTGACACACTGCCTTTAAGGACCTTGATACCTAGTAAGAGAAGGTCAATTCAGACCTACATAACTACTATAAAAAACCTTGTGATATATCTTACTAAACACACACTAAGGACTACACAAGTTCAGAGGAATGAGAGCTCTTTTTTTGACGGAGATATGGAAGGATGTTTGCTAAGAAAGTAAACTTAATTAGGTATTAAATTATAAGCTACCTTTTGCTAGAAAGAGAATGATGAGGACAACAAAATATATAGTGCTGGTAATGGTCATAGCATGTCCAGGATGTAAGTGCATGTGTTAAAAGTAGTTAAGTCTGATTACATTTCTAGATGCAGAAAGGTGTGTGTGTGTGTGAAGTATGTTGAAATCATCTTCCAAAAGCTACTTTGTAGAGAATAATTCTAATGGATATTGATCATTTGAAATTTTAGATTGATAAAGTTACAACCCTGACTCTGAAATGTGAATTTTATCCTCTACTAAATTAGGGATGACAGCTTTTATCAAGAAGACAAGTGGCCACACTTTAGAGAAATAATGCAGTGATACCATTGCATAGGTTTCCATGCTACAGAGCTAGGTGCAATCCCCAGTGTGCCAATATCAAGGATTATTGCGAATTCTATAGACTCAAGGGAGATAACCTTAAAATGAAGTTTGACTTGGAAACTCAAGATCCTGACATTCAGAAAGCATGCTTCTGAATTTATGTTCATTTCTGCTACAGTATTCAATTGTATATTCAGTACTTCAAACAGAATTTTTAAAAAGGAAAACAAAAATAAGCAAACTTAACAGCCAGTAAGTCAGATAAGCCCTTTAATGCACTCAGTCAAATTGGACTGATTGCCATTCTCATATCTTTTAGTGGCTGACAAACCCATATCAAAAATTGATTTTAAAGACCGAGGTCTGATCAATGAATCACTCTACTTAGAGGTATGAGTAGATTTTCTTCATTAAATATGTTTGGGAAAAAACTACAGGTATTTTCTTAAGAGATAGCTACATTGCTATTTTGATTCTCATTTCTGATTTACATGGTTTTTGTAGATCAATGCAACTTCAGATTACTTTTGAATTTTATGTTTTGTCTCATTAATTTCTTATTTTTACATCATTTAACATTAAAACGACTATGTCACATTCTGATTAAAATGAGTCTTACCTTACAGACTTTCTAAAATTTCATCTTGAATTTTAAAATTTGAATCTAAGTTGGAAGAATGAATAATGTATGGGTAAAAATCTCAGGAGAACTTTCAACCCATGTTATTTAAACTGAACCATTTGACTATTTTAATGAAAAGAGGCAAGAATCAGAATGGTTGCCCAAAGTAAGGTTTTAAAATGGTTCAAGTAGGTACATACATCTGTTAACTACGTTTAACATTATCTTGAAGTTCATACATTCTCTCAAAATCAGATCTGGGATTTTTGAATTACATTCTTACAATGTGCCCCTCTTAACCTCCTCCTTGCCAAAGTGTCTCTCCATTAATTGAGCGTGGAGATGAAGAAAACTAGAGGTGGATGAGAAAGTGATAATTTTATAGGCTGCTTGTTATGTTGTCATGGGCAAGCTGCATTTCACATTATAGCTTTGGAAACAAGATAAGACTGATAGTATTTTTTTAGCTTATTTTATTTATCCAAAATCTTTACCATCTCTCCATTGTTCACACCCCACCAAACATGTACACTGCATACTCCTAGGATTTAAATCAATCAAAATATTTAAATATTTTTCGCAGCCTGTCAGTGATTCCATAAGACTATGGATGGAAGGATGTTGATGACATGTTTTATAACAGGTACTTCTACTTCTGTAAAGTGAAACCAGATAAATAATTTCATAACATGGAAATCAGAAGAGATAGTGGGAAGAAAATTTTTTTGTTTTTCCGAAAATCAGGTGATAGTAACATGTCCACCTAATAAAAGTACAGACAATCTATGGGTGGCTTTCATGGGTTTGGTTCAATGTTAGTTGCTTTATTCATATTATCTCATATAATCTCTGCCTCAATTCTCTGATATGTGACATTATTACCATTTTACAGACTTGCTCAAAGCTAACTCAAGGCTAACTAGTTAATAAGTGGCAGAACTAGTTTAAAAACTAAGTCCATCTGAAAACCGTATCCATTCCATTCAAAATGCAATGAAAATCAGAGTATGGGAAGAAAATATAAATCTCTTCTTGTGTTTGTTTTAAAAGTAATTTGTCAATATATGTGTGGCTGTAAATAGTACTATTTTTAACTTAATTTATTTTATTTTTACCTTTTAATTTTTTTAATGTGATTTATTGATAGTTCTCTTGAACATTCTCTGGGAATTTCCCTCCAAAAAAATATAGGGGACTTGAAGCCTACAAAGAATCATTAAGTGTTTATCCGTATGACAAAATCTATTTTTTCTTGTAGATTTTTCTATACCCAAAACTTACATAGATTTTAACACAAAAATCCCTAAAAGAGGTAGTATAATAAAGTAGCTAGCAATCTATCAGAAATTTTTTAAAAGTCAGTTGTATTGAGGTATAATTTATATGTAATAAAAATTATTATTCTTAGATGTACAGTTAGATGTACAGTTCTTTTAAATTGTGTTTTTAATTTTCATACAGTAAAATTCACACTTTTGTGTGAGGAATATTATGAGGTTTGACAAACACATAGAGTTTCATACCTACCACCACAAAAAAGATACTGAAGTAGTTCCAGTACTCCAAAGAAACTATTCCATGCAGCTGCTTTGTAGCAAAACTCTCTCTTTCCTTATAGTTTTGGCTTTTCTTGAGTGTTACATAAATGGAATCATAAAGTATGAGCAACCTTTTGAGTCTGACTTCTTTCATTTAGGATAATGCATTTGATATTCATCCATGTGGGTAGTGTGTATAAATGGTTTATTCCTTTTTATTGCCAAATAATACTCCATTGTACGGATTACCATAGTTCATCTATCTGCTCACTAGTTGAGCATTTTGATTATTTCCATTTTGTCACCATTATGAATAAGGGCGTTATAGACATTTGCATACAGAGTTCTGAGTGAACATAAGTTTTTATTTATTCTGGGTAAATACCTACAAGTAAGGATGTGAGGTCATTTTGTAATTAAATAATTTCCTTATAAGAAACTGCCAAACTCCTTTCCAAAGATGCTGTATCATTTTGTATTTCCACAAGCAATGCATAAGTGTCAGTTGCTCTACATCCTCACCAGGAATTAGTGGTATCAGGTTTTTTTGTTTTTAAATTTTACCCTTTTTAATAGATATGTAATGCTATCACATTGTGGTTTAATTTTCATTTCCTTAATGATTTTTGTTGTTGAGCACCTTCTTATCTGCTTGTCATTTATGTGTATTCTTTCATGAAATGTCTGTTTAAGACTTTGCCTGAATTTTTTTTCTTATTACTGAGTTTTGATAGCTCTTTACCTATCCTGGATGCAAGTATTTTGTCATATCAGTGACTGGCAAATATTTTCTGCCATTCTGTGGCTTGTTTTTTACTTTTTAAATAATTTCTTATACAGAGCATTTAAAAATTTTTTCATAAAGTATATTTTATCATTTTTTTTCTTTTAGTGTTTATCTATGAAATCTGTGCTCTTTCCTAAATGACTGGTTTTCTTTGATGTTTTCTTCTAAATGTCTTATAGTTTTACATTTTACATTTAGGCATAGGATTCATTTAAAGTTAAATTTTGTATAAATGAGAAGTATAGGTCAAGGGTTTTTTTGGGGGGTTTTTTTGGAATAAGGATGTTCAATTTTTCTGGCACCATTTATTGAAAATTAATTATTTTCCTATTAATTGCCTTTAAATCATCTTCTTTTAAAAAAAGTATTTTTGTGAGTCTATTTCTGTGCTATCTATTCTGTTGTGTGCCTATCCTTTAGCAACAAAACACTGTTCTGATTAGTGTAATTGTCTAATGTCTTAAAATCAGATATCATGAGGCCTTGAAATATAACCATTTTCAAAATGTTTTGGTTATTCTAACTTTTTTCCTTTCTACAGGTTCAATTAGGAATGTGTAGACTATATAGATTAATTTAAGAAGAACTAATGTCTTAATAATTATAAGTCTTCCTGTCCAAGAACACAGTATATATATCCATTATTTAGGCCTCCTTTTGTTTCTTGTCTTTGTATTTTTATTTTTTCAGCATATGTCTCATGTACATATTTTGTTAGATTTAAATCTAAATAATTCATTTTTGTTGATATTGTACATGAAATCATTTAAAACTTTTGATTTATAGACATTCATTGCTAGTGTACAGAGATACAATTGAATTTTGTATATTGTCCTTGTATCCTGTGATTTACTACACTCCTTTATTATTCTAGGAGCTTTTAAAAATGTGTTTATTTTTGTAGATTCCATGTGATTTTCTTTATAGACAGTCATGTCCTCTTTGAATAGAAAGGGTTTTATTTCTTTCTTTCTGAGCTGGAGTATTTTATTGATTTCTCTTGCCTTATTTTACTTGTTAGGACTTCCAATACAATGTTAGGTAGTATTAGTAAGAAAAAACATTCTTACTTTTTTCAGTCTTTCACCTATGGTATTAGCTGTAAGTTTTTATAGGTGACCTTTATCACATTAAGGAAGAATCTTATTTTGCTGAAAGTTTTCATCATAAATGAATGTTGAATTTTATCCAATGTGTTTCTGTAGCTCTATTGATTGTTCTTCTTATTATGATAATATCAATAATTATGTAGTCTGAATTTCTGTTGTTAAAACAAGCTCACATTACTGAAATGAACTCCACCTGGCTGTGATGTATCAAATTTTGTATATGTTGCTGGGCTTATTTGGCTAATATTTTGCTAAGAAATTTTGCATCTATATTCATGGGGAGTTTTGATTTGGTGTTTTCTTTTTTCATAGAGTCTTTGTCTGACTTTGGTATAAGGACAACACTGGCCTTATAAAATCAAGAGGGAGGTATTTCTTCCTCTATGATTTTCTGGAAGAGGTTGCATAGAATTGTTATTTCTTCTTTAAATATTTGGTAGAATTCCCTAGTGAATCCATCCAGACTAAAATTTGATTTGTTGGAAGGTGTTTTAACTCTAAATTTAATTTCTTGATAAATGTAGGATATATCTTAAGTTATCTATTTTCTTCTTGAGTGAGTTTGGCAGTTTTGTGTTTTTCAAGGAATTGGTCTATTTTATATTTTTGTTGAATTTATGAATGTAGAGGTTTTTCTTAGTATTTCCTTATCATGCTCTTAATATTTGTTGGTTCTATTGTTATATCCTCTCTTTCATCATGATATTCACCTCTTTATTTCCCTCTCATCAGTCTGCCTGAAGGTTAATCATTTTTATTCATTTAATATGCCCCAGATCATTTAGCTAGATTTCAGCTGATAGGAATTTCAACTTAGGTTTGTCTGCTTTCTTAATCCATGCTGTCTGTAATATACTGTGCTGCTTCTTTAAATGTCTACTGTTTTACTTTAAATATAAATTCTGAAACCCAAACACTTTCGTAGCATTTTCTCTTCTCTACTTTTATATTGATTTCTTTCTATAGCGATTCATTGAATTCAAACACACACCTACATGTTATTACCTACATGGTGATAATAGTATAACAATAATGAGATTGATTTTGAGGAATAGTCTGTAGAATCAAGCTCATTATATTATAAGCATATCATATGCTTATCTCTTTTTTAATAAGTGCTTACCTCTAAGAGTACTTATTTTCTTGGGAGATAAATGAAATTGTTCTGTAGCATTTGCTTTCTTATTAGGTATTTCTGAGTTTTGTAGTCTTTTTTTTTTTTTTTTTTTTCCCTCTCTTAAAAAGGGATGCAAAAGGCTTTCAATATTTCCATTCACCTCTGCCCCTAAAAAAGAATGATATAAAAAAGTGTTCAAAGATTGATAAACTAGAAAGCTCTCATTCTGTACCCTGATCTTGGGCAAGTGCTTTTTAAAAAGGGAGAATGATGCCCCGAGGTTTGGATGATCGTATTTTTTACTGTTGCCTACATGAGTTCAGACAGATTTCTGTTTAAGTCTCCTTTAGTTCACATGCGGACCTGTGACAACCAAGTCAGTGCATATTAGTAATATTTGCTACCAAAAGTGAATTCTGACATGCAACTCCTCGATTGAAAACAGTTGCCTCAGTATTCTAAGCCCAACCTTTTGTGTTTATCTTTACTGCCAACTATTATTAAGCTCAGCCACTCACATGGATGCTAGCTATTATTCCCTCTTTCTCAGTTTTAGCTTAAGGCTGCTCTTTTGTGCAAAAAAAAAAAAAAAAAGCTATTAAAAAATACAATTTTCAAGTTCCTAAATAACTTCTTAACTGACATACAGTGAAGTATAAGCTTTAGACTATTTCTTTATGAACGAGGCAGCTGCGTTGCCTTCTTAATTACATTTCTCCTTACATCAGAGAAATGAGCTGCTAAATTATAACTTTGAATCAAACTTCAATCCATTGCTTTGTCATAGTCCATTTAGCTCATCACTTCATAATTTAAATCTTTATTCATTTTCTCAGAACATACGCATCCTCTTCAATGTTTTTCATCTTAGAATTATCTCCTTGCGCTTTTATAATTTAAATACATGTTTGTAAATAAGTAATCCTCATTTATAGGGATTTTTATTAACAATGGTTAAAGTAGTAGTATCCATTATTTCTGTGATCTGTTTTTCACAATGAATCCCAACAGTTGGAATGTCCGGCAACTCCATGTGATGTGTCTTATTTTGACAGTCAAAGCACATAAAAATCATTTTTGTGTTTGTAGCTAGTGGGAGGGGGGGAGAGAGAGAGAGAGGAAGAGAGAGAGAGTAGTTTTCTTGTGAGTCCCCAGTCTTATTTTTTCTCTCTATAGTTTATTAAACCATATAAGTTTTACCTATAATCTTTCAGTGAAGGTATACTACTGTCTACAACCAATAGTAATTTATTAATGGATAAGAAAGTCAAATCTATTCAAATAATTTATATAGTCACCCTATGGAAAGATAATTATTTTAATGAAAATTTAAATCAAGCATTGTATTAGGGAGAAAGTGGTGAACTAAAACAGTTATATGTCCTGATCCTGTGAGATTCACTATAGTTTCCCTATATATTTTTAGTTTGGGGACAGACCTAGAAAAAAATGGTGGGATTGCAACATTTTTCTTAAAAAATGTGCTTAATAATTTCTAATAGCTGAACCATGAAAACATTGGGGTATTAACTTTTTAAGAAAATGTCTTCTCCCTAAAAACTGAATATAGAAGAATGCACTACAGAAATGATTTTAACATTTTTTTCAGACTTGAATGCATTTGTTTACATCACAAATGTAGCAGTTATAAAAATGTAACATTAACTGAACAGAAAATATGAACACACATAAAAAGTTATGTGTGTGACCTAGAAAGGTCATGGTTTGGGAATGATAAGAGGACATTCTTGTTATTGAAGAGGTGTCAAATGATTGCCTTGAAGGTTAACCCACTTTGACATGGGCTTGAAGAATTAAACTTCCCAAATCCTATGTCTGGTTAATGAAGCCAAGGTATGAAATGTAATGCTGTCTTTAATGAATTTCTTGTTATTTGAGAAACCTCCAAGATCTTTTTATTACATACTTGGAAAAATCTACTTAGTCAAAATGCACTTTCTCAAAAGTTCTGATTTCTCTACTGGAATTAGATCATAATGCTATTAAATTCAATGATTAAGGCTCTTGAGAAATGATTTGTTGAGTCTTATTGAGGATAAAGATTAAGTATTTTACAAGATATATGTGTACACATCTGAACCTATACATAGCACATTGAATGCAAACACAGTCTGAGTGTATTCTATAAGTTCTGTTATTTCATGTACCTGTCTCTCTGCTTGCCTCTCCACCACTGAAAAAGGCTGCCATTTGGTTGTGACTGGAGAAGCTATCTACAGACACTGGTGATGTTTGCGATAGACAGTTCACCCTCACAGGATACCTGACACCTGTCTCCAAAAGAGATCTCCTTCTCTGATTACAGTGCTGTGTCCCACTTTACTGTCTGACATTATTCTTTCTAAATAGTGTATAGCTGTGAAGTTGCAAAAGAAAATATAAGTGAAGAATGAAAGGACTGCTAAGTGGTCAGTTTCTGATGCGAAAATTGAAGTTCAGAGGAATTAAGTAACTACAGTCAGAGACATTAGCAACTTCACGGCCTCTATTCTATTCATCACACTATATTACTTCATTGACAAGCATCAGACACAGAATTAAGATGACTGCTCGGTTCTTTTGGGGAACCAAAGCACAAAATATTGTTCCAAAGTTCATCAAATCAAAAGTCAAATTAGAGTTGGTAGGAAAAGAGCTTAATATTTTTGATAAATTTATTATGTTTTGCTTCTTCGAGTCTAGGGAAATAAATTTGGCAAATTTTTTTAGTTAATTTTTTAATCTATATAAATAAAATTCTTATAGAATAGAATACAACCTGATAGATATATGGCCAAATTAAATTAAATGTTCTTAGAGCTTTATCAGGAAGTATTTGTTTCATAATAAAGTTTTTAGGCATGCTGATACTTTGCACAGAGACTGTATTCATGAGCTAAAATATGTACTGGGTTTTTAAATCTCCCATGGTCTGTAGAATTCTGAATAGTTAATCAGTCCAGATTGTATTTAAACTGTCACTTCATCAGTTTTAGGAATGCCACAACAAAGCAGATAGAAAGAATTAGCATACACTAGCAATCTGAGCAATACTTACTGTGCTGGTATACAAAACAGAAACAGTTTTTCACCCAATACCAGTCTTATTTACCTAAATACCCTGGTCTTCTGCTTCCATCCAGAGTGTTAACCTGCAGAATGACATGTGTGACTAGTTTTGGAATTTAACTGTGTTGAAATTTTTTCTTTGATGTGGACTATTAAATGCAAACAACTTTAAATTATTCCCTTTGTTTTTTTGAAATTTTATTCAGTTACAAATGGCTATGTCTAAACACACATGCCAGATTGAATGAATTCATAAAACAAAATCTAAACAAACAACTGTTCTAAATGTACTCCAGTGCATTGAGGGAATGTTCAAATATATTTGTTATATTGCCAGTGGTTTATGTTACCCACTAACTAGGGGCATAAAGAGATAATCTCTTTAAATTTTAAGGTGGAGATTGAAAGCTATCTTTATACATCTTATCCATGTTAACTTCTATCATACACATATTACATATTTTAAGCACAGAGTGCTAAAATCTGTTTTACTACATAGTGAAGTTCAAAGTTCATCTAAAATTCCCATCTATTTTATAATTATCATGATAAGTAAATTTAAGGATGTGAATTGTGATACAATAAACACAGAAAAATGATTAATTCTGTGTAGTGTTTCAGTTTAGACCTATATTAATCCCCAACCCACTTGGTTAACTATCTCTATTCTCACCATTTTACTGGTAAGAAATAAGTTACTAAATTTATTTACTAAATTACTGCTCCTTCAGATTTGTAACCCCAAAGCCCCAGTGAAACCTCTCCCAGCCATACAACAGGTGCCACCCATCAACCTTGTTCTCCCTTATTTGCATACAGAGGTCTTTCTTTCCTCTACTATAAATATGAGATATTTTCTGGGATATTGTCTACAGTACTTGAACTTTTTCAAACATCCCTGCTTATTGTAAGCCTTCTTAAAACACATCTTTTCCCCATCAGTTTCTCTTCCATCAATATAATATTTCTTTATATGTTTCTTCCACTGTCTGTTGTGTCTAAGTTGTTATAATTTTATCAGTTTATTTAGCAATCCTTTTTTTTTTTTTTTTTCACACACACACACACTGTATTTTATTTTTACAAGAGATAAATAGACTGACACCAAGCATTGTACATGGATGACCACAACAAAAACTACAATGATTGCAATTACCAAACATGAAACACACTCATACTATGTCATAATATTGACATTCAGTCCAGTAATCCTCCACTGTAACAGCTCCTTTACTTTGCAGTGAAAATTGATTTGTATATTCTTTGCCTCTGAGTCCTTGTGGGATTTTTTTTTTTTTAAAATTCAGACAGAAAGTCACAAAAATTATACTCATCCTCATCAGTTCACTCAGTCCCATGTAATTAATTGTTTTTTTCCATCTTGATCTTTTGTTAGCACTTTTATGAGTTCATCAGTTTTTCATCAGAGTTCTGAAAATGCTTATTCATTCAGTTCAGCAGTACAGTCAGTTACCAGAAACCTGTACTTGTCAGAGTCTTTTCCATGAATTTCTTGAAGATGAAACCCTTTTATAGGAACATATTTGCAAAATCATCAGAGTACACCCAGAACTGTCTGTAAATGACAAAAGACTTAAAAATGACCACAGTAAAAGATTTGATGAAAGTTCATAATAATGCAGTTGACAAGAAAATTAGTTATTTCTGAGATATACATTTTAAAGTAATAACTAGGATTATTACTTATAACATTATACCAGAACATATAAGATTTTTAGAAATTTCATGTAATGTCTGAAACATTTATATTAACATATTTCCATACATATTTCCATACAAATACAAATATAAGATTTTTAGAAATTTCATGTAATGTCTGAAACATTTATATTAACATATTTCCATACATATTTCCATACAAATACAAATATAAGATTTTTAGGAATTTCATGTAATGTCTGAAACATTTATATTAACATATTTCCATACAAATAACCCAATGAAAGTTTAGTATTAGTTGTTTTGTTTGTTTTGTTTGTTTTTTTTTTTTCTCTAAGCTTAAGTGTTCAACAAAGATTTTAGCTCTTTTTTTCATTTTCCTACTGGTAGGTTCTGGGTTATGCAGACACAATGTATTTTCTTTATGTCCTCTAAGACCTATGTAACAAATTGAAGAATGAGTGGAAAATATAACGGATGATTTCATAATATCATATAAAGAAAAAAAGCCTAATTTCTATTCTCTCAACGTTCAAATTAATGAGTGCCTCAGAAGACCTAATTATTCTGACAGTATAGAGCGGAAATATCTGTAGGTATTTCAGAATTCAGCAATGTTTAACACATGCTTTCATAATCAAGGGCAGAAAAGCCAGAACCAGTTAAACATCATACAACTCTAAATACCATTAATGATGAAAGATCTGGAAATTAAACTATGAGAAATAATTATAGAAATGGGATATTGTATATGAAAAAAGACACTTTATTGAAAATTTAGTTGTTTCCAATTCTGGAAGGTTAATTTTTTTTTAATTGAGTAACTTTTACTGCATAGCCACAGACATTGGAACGCAGGTTGAGAAAATAACATATATTTGGGTTTCAATAAAGTTAAACTACATAATTCATAAATGTGTATATTTTTAATTGGGATTTCTCTTTAGGAAGTGATCGGATATTTCTGGACATTTATAAGCAGAGAAATCTTACTAGAAATCATGGATATTGTAGAGGTAATATTTTTAGTGTAATGTTGGCTATATAATAGATGTTTAGGTTTATACCTACTCAAAATTATTTGATCCTTTAGTTTTCATACATGTAATAGCTGAGAGGTTTTGATTCTTTGTGCTTTCCTTATGTTATTGCCCTGGGAATGGATATCTATGGCTTGTAGAAGGCCATATGAGTACAAGAATTTCATAGTGACAATTTATTCCATTTCAATAATGAAGGTGACTTGTTTCCAAGTGTTAAAAGTGCATGGTTGTCAAATTAAATGTCTGAAAGGGAATGTCGCTAGACCTAGTCACACTGTCAGTATTCAAAAAAATGGTATTAGGGCACCCTTAATGCTGCTTCGATAATATGTTGCAATGACTTGAAGTATCAAAGGAAAGGTGTTTTCTTTCTTTGGAGTGATAAATAGGTTAATCAATGGGCCTGAACTCCTCTTGACTAGTTGTTCAGTTCCAGCAGGAGTTGTGACAACAGGCGGCCTCTTATCTGTTTAGCAGGTACAATAAGTAGATGAGTCAAGGAAGTGAGCTTTAAAAGAATCCTAAGGCTCTTCTGAATACAGTATGTGCACACTGTCAAACACTGGAATGTAGTTCCTCAGGTACAGGTGATCCAATGTCCTGGTTTTCCCACATCAGGCATAGTTACACCTGCTCTACAATTATTCACAGCATCCCATTTCACTCTCAAAAGTATTCTAATTTGGAAAAAAAATTAAACAGCCATCCTACTGCTAATCATAAAATTTGAACTGAAAATAATTAGGTGGTAGATTAAGAAAACTGAAAAACCGGGTCATTGAGTAAAGAAGTAAGAGAAATAAGATTAAAACTTTTTGCTTTGTGTTTTTTATTGTTTATTTTTTTTTCAGCTCACATAAATGAAAGTTTCATTTTGTTCTAGACTAAGTATATCTTGCAACACGAGTCAGAAAAATACTTCTTCCTCTTCTACTTTGTGGCAGCAAGTTATGGCAGGGTGGCAGCAGAAGCTAGAGGGGAGGTATAATTCAAAATCCTTTCGACACAAACAGGCCGAACTTAGTCTGTGGCCATTACAGAGGCTGCTATTTTCTACAGCCACCAATAGATAATGAACAGGCTAATAATAACATAATATATTGCTATTCCAAAGCTCTGAGTGGTGGGTAATATAGTCTTGAGAGAGGAATGTTTCACTCAGAAATTTAACCAACAGTGAGAATCAAATCATCATTGTTATTAAATAACATTAAACATGATTAATTTTGAAACTAGCAGTATCCATCACAATACATTTCCAGTGCTATTTATTGATTTATCGGTGTTTGTAACCCTTAGAGGCAAGCTCTTGTCACTAGATAACTGATGTTTCACTTACTGGTTTTATAAAGAATCATCTCACGATCCTCCTCTGGAGTGGGTACTGACAGCATCGATTGGAATTAGTGCAATCAGAGGAAGAAGAATTACTCAGACTTTTGCTTGGTGGGGTCATGTTAATGTCTTTGTGAATTGCTGTCTTATGCAAGATGTAATACTCAATTAGGGATTGTTAGTAATTGCTAAGACTTCTTGAATGTTTCCTTGTGACAGGCATATCACTAAGGGTTCTTTCTCATTTAATCCTCTAACAATAGAAGGTAGTTACTATTATTTTCATTGTAATTATTATTATTCTTGTATCCATTTTACAGAAACTAAAATTGAGACCTAAAAAGATTAAGCAATGTTTCTTTTGAAGGAAATATATACTTATTTCCTAATTTATAATAATGTATGGAGTAGGCTTGTTTCCCACTCTCCTCTATCCATCCAAGAGTAAGTGCAGAATTTTGGAATCAAGCATAACATTCTTGATTTACTATAAACAAACAAACAAAATACAAGCTGTTTCTATAGCATGTGATTAAATTTCAGGCACCATGAGGAGTATTTGCAAAGATCTTGTTTTACTGGTTAAGCAACTGGTTTCTAATTGGAGAGAAGGGTAACTTCCACATAGTGAATCATTTGCCTTCTTCTCTGGAGTAAAAGAAGATACTCAGTGACTGTGAGAATTTAAGGCAAAAATCTATAGCCATGTCTCCATAGTCAACGTAGGGTTATTCCTCCCCAAAACCATGGCACTTCACACCAGGATGTCTAGCTCAAGAGGTGAAAATTGTAAACTCAGGAAATTGTAAGAACAAGTGTTTATTTCAGAGATTTTGTTCCTATTTTTTCAGTGATCTTTAGAATTATTACAGTTCATTATCTGAGAGGACAGTTATGAGATTCCATTCAAGAATGGAAGGTAACTTCACACACACACACACACACACACACACACGCTTTATTCTGGCCTCTATGGGGGTTATTCTGATTGTCTTTAAAAGGTGTGTGATCAGGGGTTAAATATTTGAAGGAGTCCAGTTTCGAGCCCAGGAGGAAGCCAATACTATGAGAATTAGCAAAATAAGAGCTGAGAGACAATCTGGATACTGAAGCAAAATACTGATGATGGAAAAAGAAAAGGAAGAGAGAAATTTAAACCAATAGCAGCAAAATTCACAGGGCTGGCAGAATATCAGAAAGCAGAGGCAATAAGAATGAGCAACAAGTATATTAATAGTGGGAAGGAAAATTAGTTTCACATCTGAAACCTCCTTCAAAATATTTTAGATCTGAATTTTTTAAATGTGGATGCCCCCTAACTCTAGTTAAATATAAAAAATGAAATGCATATATTGTCACCATTATTTTATTATACTACTAAAATTAATTAAGTAGACAGTCGTTTCTCAGAAATATTACCAAACTACTTTATTCTGAAGCTACTGACATTTCCACATCCATATCTTAATTATTACCTTGGTTTTACATGTTTTAATTTACTTGCAAAGTTAACTTTTACAGTTTTGATTAATTCTCTGTGAAGTTTTAAGGTGTTGGTACATAATAAACATTTCTTTGGATGCAAACAAAACTCTTTCCTTGTCCAAAGAAATTCCACTCCAAGAATGAAGGTGACACATCACAGATACACACACATACATGCACACTTTATTCTAGTAAATTACTTAAGTGGAAAAGAAAACAACTAGAAATTTGGTTGAAACACAATCTTGATTTCAGCAATCCTTTTTTTCTGTATAAACTCCTTGTAAGCTCTCTTTCAACATCAACCTCTTTTTCTGCATTTTGTATGTATTTATATAGATGATATTTATGCTATTTAATAAGTTATATATCATAGCATCTCAGTGAAAACTACTTAACTCTGTAAGATTCAGCATATTTGTCACATTTTAACCCAGGCTTACTCCCTTATTGGCTGTAAATTGAATAGCATAAATAAGCTATGTCCCTTGGCTTTATACCTTGCGTCCCTGAAAGCCACTCTGCACTGTTGCCAAGGTGATTTATCTACAATATAAAATTGAACCTACCCTTTCTGTTTAGCTTGTCTATGGCTCTATTGTGATCATCTCTATGGCATACAGCATGTCCTTTATATCACAGTCCTGGTCTGTTTCCCTGGCCTTATTCTCTAGCATGCCCCAACTTAATGTTCATGTTACAATAATATAGAACTGTTATTGGTTCCTCAAATACATCTATGTCTTTTACAATTGCCCGCATTCACTTATACTTTTCCCTTGCCTAAAACATGATAGCCCCTAACACTTACTTATCTAGCTCATTACCTACATTGAAGGTTTATGTTAGATAGTGCGTCCTCCAAAAAGACATTCTTGACCCACTGGGCTAGGATGAGTGCCCTTGCTCTTAGTTTATATCATGTTACTGCTTACCTTTCTCAGAATTATCTGTTTGTATGTTTCTTTATTCCGTTAGATCGCAGATTCCTTGATGGTAGAGCACATGTGTTTTTCATCTTTGCATGGTCATTACTGAACATTGTAACATGGTATCTGGCAGACTTGGTGGTAAGCATATTTACTGAAATGAAGTAGCCAACATTTTCCATGAAATCAGAATCAGAATTTTGTCTCAAACCTGTATAGAGTATCTTGCTTTCAGCGGCTCCTTCACACTTTACACAATAATCAAGTCCAGGTGGTTTGTAGACTTAATAAGAATTCTGGAAGATACCGTAATAGAGTATCCTCATAAACTTGGGTAAAGAGTGATTTCTTATATGGGAGACTAAAGCACTAACCACGATGAAAAGATAGGTAAATTGTTCTACATTAAAATTTTAAATGCTCATCACAATACACAATTAAGATAGTGAGAAGGCAATTCATAGAGTAGAAGGTTATATTTGTAACACATATAACTAAAAAAGAGCTAGTAGACATTATGCTTTTCTTGTTGATTTAGTGGAGTTTCCTACATATACCCCTGGGAATAACAGGCAAGAGGCTTCAACTAGAACCTCACAAGGAGGCTAACCCAAGGGGCAGTAAACTTATGAAAAGGAGTCCAATTTTATGAGGAAAATGCAAATTAAAATTGCAACTAGGTACTTCTACACACCCATGAGAAGGACTAAAATTGAAATGAAAGGAACCCAAAGTAGTTGCAAGAGTATGAATCATCCAGGGTTTTCAAAGACTGCTTCTGGTATAAATATGTGAAATAACTTTAAAAAATAGTTTGACATTATCTTCTAAATTAAATTAATACATATATTATGATCTCAAAATTTCCCTCCTACAAATATTGTCATCAGAATTGAGCTATTTAAATACTGCTGCTAAGAGCACGCCCCAAACTGGACACAACTCGAATGAACATCAACAATAGAATAAATTGAATAAATTATGGTAAATGAATAATATATAGCCACAGATTATAATATATAGCCACAGATTACAATAACATATAGCCACAGATTACACAGATTACAATAATATATAGCCACAGATTACACAGATTACAATAATATATAGCCACAATACAATACAACTGCCTTAATGTTTTACATCCTCCTGCAAGAATATGAATTGATCTAACAAATGTTGAGCAACAGTAGCTGCCCCCTGCCTGCCACACACACAAATACTGTTTTATACCATTTTCATGACATTAAATAACAGACAAAATGAATTTTTGCTATTAGAAGCCAAAGGGGAGGAGGTGTGGCAGAGGTTTCTAATGATATTATTTTTCTTTACCAGCATGATGTTTCCATGGGTATGTTCATGCTGTGTTAATTTACTGACCAGTACTATTAAATTTGTACATTTTTGTAAAGTACGGTGTATGCATCAGAGTTCTCCAGAGAAACAGAACCAATAGGAAACATACACACACACACACACACACACACACACACACTCACACAAACATACGGGGAGAGAGGGAGAGAGAGAGAGAGAGATGCATAGGAGATTTATTATAGGAATTGACTCACAAGGATATGGAGGCCAAGAAATCCTACAATCTATTGTCTGCAAGCTGGAGAACCAGGAAAGTCAGTGGTATAATTCAGTCAGAGTCCAAAGACCTAAGAATTGAGGCGGCAATAGTGTAAGTTCCAGTCTGAGTCTAAAGGCCCAAGAATCAGCAGTGTCAAAGTCTGAGGGCAGGAGAAGATGGATGTACCAGCTCAAGCAGAGAGTAAATTGGCCCTTACTCCATCTTTTTCTTCTATTCCGGCCCTCAGAGGTTTGGATGATGGCCACTGCACTGACCATCGTAGACTTTACTTAGTGTACTGACTTAAATGCTAATCTCTTCCAGAGACAACCTCACTGACACACCCAGAAAAGAATGTTTTACCAATTATATGGGCATCTCTTACCCCAGTCAAGTTGATATACAATTAACCATCACATGTACTATACTTAAAAGATGTAATATTTAAAATATTTTAGGGTCCAGTGGAACCAATATTATTACATGTAGTTATTATGGTTTTTTTAATTTAATTTTTTTTTACATTTTATTTTATATTGGAGTATAGCCAATTAACAATGTTGTGATAGTTTCAGGTGCCCAGCAAAGCGACTCAGCCATACATTTACGTGTATCCGTTCTCCCCCAAACTCCCCTTCTGTCCAGGCTGCCACATAACATTGAGCAAAGTGCTATACAGTAGGTCCTTGTTGGTTATACATTTTAAATATAGCAGTGTGTACATGTCGATACCAAACTCCCTAACTCTCCCTCCCCCCACCCTTCCCCCCTGGTAACCATAAGTTTGTTCTCTAAGTCTGTGAGTCTGTTTCTGTTTTGTAAATAAAAGTTCATTTGTATCATTTCTTTTTAGATTCCACATATAAGGGATATCATATGATGAATTTAAGTTGGTAAGAATATTTATGAAGGGAAACTATGTCATGTGTATAGTGAGTATAGAAATAGTATAAATAAATTCTACTAAGAATTTATCTAAAGGAAATGATCATTGCTATACTATTTATGACTAAGAATGTACATCACAGTGTTACTTTCTAGAGGTAAACATTCCCCATCTTTAACAATGACACCATTGCCCACCTGGATTTCAAATGCTATACCTATCAATTTTTCAGTATCCCTCTCCTTCCATTAATCTCACATGTGATTCAATCCCAGAGTTAGTCATTTTTTTTAACTGTACTTCTCGTTCACTACTCCAGTCTCTCATTCAAACTTCTCTGCTTCCACTCAACTTCTTAATATCCATTCTTCAGAAGAAAGGTCTTTAAAAAGATGCATTAGATCATATCACTTTCCTTCATATATTCCTTTGAGTGAAAAGAGGGGGCTACAATAGAAAATAAACTTCTAGACACTCTCAATCACAGTGTCCTTATTTCTCTTATAGGAATTATTACTATCTGGATTTTTATTTTTTATCTGATTTCTATTTCTGTAATAGAACATAGGCTCCATGAGAAGAGGATCATCCCAGTGCAATAAAATAGAGAGAAAAGATGAAAGTGACTTTAGAACAAATCTGAATGTCCAAACAGTGTATTTAAAGTATTATGTAGCCATTAAAAAATATTGAAGTTGAACATTTCTTCGCACAGAAAATGATTCAATGTCTTATTTTCGTCTCTGAACCGAGATGGAAATTTAATTATTTAAGGCACTTACTGAGTATCAGTTGAAAGAATGTATTTAAAAGTAACCTTGAAAGTAAAAACATATACCAAATAATCATTAAGGCATAGCTGATTTTTACACATTCATGTTGTCCATTTGTTTTCAACTATATAATGACTAATTTGCCAGTAAAATACCTTTATGAAATATTAAAAGGACAAAGAAATTGACGCATTACCTCCATCAAGATGTTAAACTGTGTAACATTCCAAGTATATTATTAGAATACATTAAAATATACATATATGTGTATTTTCCCCTAGCTTTCAACACAGGGCATGCTAGATAAAATGATAGTATGATGAAAATTAAATCTCACTGTTTTTATTTCTAAGGCTAACATTCTCCCATCATTTTCCTGTCACCCCTCCACCAGCTTTGCTCTTGGTTACACATTAGAAGATGCAGAGAACTACTGAATTGTAGTTTCAAAGGTGAGATGGGACTGCAAAGTTATCATTATCATCATAATACAGTAAAAATTGTTTGCTAACCACATGGAAATCATGTGGAAATCCTTTTCTTCAGAACTCTTGTTACTACTATCTATATTCACTTAAGATAGGGCCTTAATAAAGAAATTTACATGGCATTCAGTTTATATCATATTGATGACTTTTATTTCAAAACATGGCAAACTTTTTCTTCTGTGACATGATTTGATGGAGATATATTGTACTAATTTTTCTTTTACATGTAACCTATATTTCAGAATTTTCAAATCTATTACAAAACCCTCACCTTTTAAAGGTGACATCATGGATAAAGATTTTGAAATATCATATAAATGTAATATATTGTCTGAAACTTATTTTTTAAATCATTTGTCAACATGCAGTTGCCATTTCAGACATCAGAACTTTGTCCTCTAAAGAGAAAGAAATCTTGAGCAAGCTTAGGCTCTTTTTTTTCCCCTTCTGAGGAGGAAGAACTTCCTTCCATAAACATACTCACTTGATTAATATTGAATTTCCCTTTTAAATATGAAAGAGGGAGAGGAATTTTTCTGTTTATTTCTTTAGCCAAGGAGTCCTTTCTTGAGAACATGGAAAAATCACCACAATTATCAAAGGTGGCTTCAGTAAGAAACCTGTACATAAATGGCAGTAGCAACAGTTAAAGAATGACTGCTCTCTGTATGCAAAAGATAAGATGGCTCAATTGTTGTGCAAGGAATAATAATAAAAGGTACTCCGTAAATGTTGGCAATTGTGTGCCAGGCACCATGTTAGCATATTTATTTGTCTGTGATTTCTGAATTCACCGTATCTAGTCAGAGGAGCTATTATTATCTTCATTTTTCAAATGATAAAATTGAGAGTAAAGAATTAGAGAGGTTAGGTAATTGATCAAAGTTATACAGCTTTGACTTAGAGGAGATTTAAACCAGGTTCTGGCAGGCATCACAGCTGAGGATCTTTGGATGACAAAAATGACTTGGATGACAAATATCCCATTTCCCTCCCTTTCCTCTGGCAGATACAGCAAATAATTCATAACTTTTGTTTCTGCTCAGCAACACACACCCTTTAAATGCTTCTAAACACAGAAACTATGTAGCACTTACCTATTGAGATTTGACACCATGATAAAACCAAAGGAAACATTCTGTCCAAATGTGCCAAGTAGTCTGTTCTAATTTCCCTTGGGTGGCCCCATGTTACTGTATCTGAGTGATCTTGTAACTGTTTCAAGAGACTCATTTACATATTGCTTTATCCCAACCCTTCAAATATTCTATTCCTTACTAGTTTCCAGATTTGTTAAATTTTCTTCTAGCCCATGAAATCAAGCTGTCTGGGAGTGATTTCTAGCCAAATGAATGCCAACTCTGTTTTCTCACGATTTTCTATTTGGATGACTTACCTTTAGACGGCTGGGCTGTGACTAGGTTGAAATAAAGGATGATTGTTCCAGATAAACATGGACCCGTTTTTCCTCTTGATTGCCTCATCACTTATAAGCATCACCCATCTCATATATTAAGGCATTCTCTCCAGATAAGTATTGATTTAGGAGTCTCCCTGCCAATTGTATAGAGAGGTGCAGAATGCCACTCAAGACAGAATTTAGCAAGTGACTAAATTATATCTCAGTGTCTTACAGAATAAAAAAAAAATAACCAATAGATTGAAGAGGATTTTTATATAAAAAACCCACCTCCCTCCCTCCCTCCCTCCCTCCCTTCTTTCCTTCCTTCCTTCCTTCCATGATATATCTTGAGAGCTTATAAATGGAATGAGCAAAATTAAGCGTAAACATTTCTAGAGGGGTTGAAAATTGCAAGTGAGGGATAGTTATAGAAGGAAAAATCAAAGCAAAATAAAAATATAAGGAGTGACCATGCTGAAGTAGAATTTAAAGTAGAAATTTAGTGTAGAAATTAAAATACCTTAATAGTTATTTACCAGAAATAATCTGTTAGATCAGAAATGAGTAATGGGAAGGTTTAGCTTTCAGCTGCTGATGTTATTTTTCTTCTTACTTTTTTCTAACACCCATACCAGATTTAAAATAAGTTTTAATACAAATGTGTAATGTTTTGTAGCTAACTAACAAAGAGTATATTTTCTTGTAACTTACTTTATCTTACAAAATAATATATAGCATTTATTGTTAATATAACCTATTTGACAATTATACAGGTTGTTCTTAATGATAATTGTTTTCTTATTTTGAACTATTCTATTCATTTATTTTTAGTTAGTTAGATTTGGGCACATTTCTCCTCAGTCCATTTTCCTCACTTTGGGACAGAAACCACGTCCTCTTATAATGCTTAGCTCATATAACATAGTAGGTTTATTAATTGATTTTGAGGAGTCATTTAAATTGTTGGCTTGTTGATTCCACAGATTTTGTAAACAAAAGAAATTTTCTTAGAACTTGAGTAAAATGTTGAGTATTATCTTGTCCCATTCACTCTTGACACTGTCATTAAATTTTACAGTTTGAAGTTATTATTTGACATCCTTATAGTACATCTTGACATTTCACTGTTTCTATACCTTGTTCGAAACAAATTCCTTTCAAAATTGACCACACTGTGTTTATTTCTATTCAGGTAATTTTTTAGTTGTAGTCTTAAAGCCTATCACAATAATGATATTAACACAAAAGTTAACTCTTATTGAGATCCTATGTGCTAAAAGACTTATGTGTATCATTTCATTTTAATACTTTAACAGTTACAATTATCCATGATTTTATAGGTGAGACAGCTGAGAATAGGAGAGCTTATATTATTCACAATGGAAAATCCTGGACTGAAGCTCAGGCCTAGCTGTATCTAAATTCGTGCTCTTAAACACGTTTCTTGGGGAAAAAGAATTCTTCTATTTTTTTCTTGCCTCTCTCATCAATCTCTGATAACCATAGACATTACACTCCATAAATGGTGTGTAAATCACTGAATAAATCACTGAAGTGTGAAACTTAACACCCCTGGTAATTATTTTAGCATTAACTCCTATTCTTTTGAACATGGTCCCTCTTTCATCCAAGACTCTCTAATCTGGTCAATTCTAGATTTAAAATTTACACAATATTTCCCTATCCATTTGAAAATACTTCTTTAGGGAAAGGTGAGTGATATAAAATCATATATTTCACTGAGAGTTAAGTTACTGGAAAAGCAATGCACTTTTGAAGCCTATTTTTCCTTCAGAAATCGAATTAGAGAGTCAGTAGCCCAACACAGCTCTGAAGTTTCCACTACTCTTAATACAATAGTGCCAGAAAAAGTATTTATTTGTTTCTACTCAAAAGATTAAGAAATCCAGATCTCAGAAAATGCCACCAGTTTAAGATGTGATCATTGCTTCTTAACATGTATGTTAGTTAATTCTATTTTATTACATAGCGATAATCTTTTAGAACTTCAATGGCACACTTCATATCAAGAGCTCATTTACTTATATAAAGGAAGGTGTAACTAACTATAAGGAAAGAAACATAAAAAGAATCTCAGTTGTCAAGATTATTATCATTCTTTCCAGTGCAAAAAGAGAGATAAGGAGAAATGTCATGATGAGAATGACTATCATTTATCCGAATACTTATTTTGTGCCTGTACTTATGTTCAGCATGTGACATCATTATCTCATTTAATCTTTACCATAACTGTTTTCATTTTGTTGATGCTGTATCTGAGACTGGAGTTCTCATCTGAATGACAAGCTTATTATTCTGAGTTCTTTATCAGAGATGTTTGGAATTATTCTGTTTTAGGTTTAAGAGTAATTTAGGCATATGAATTAGTTTAGAAAACCATGGAACTTATATTTCTAGATCTTACGTAACTGAAATCACAAGCTTTAAACATTTTTTAATTTGTGGGCTATTTTTTATGCATGAGCTGGTTCAGGAAAGGGTAAATCAGAGAACAAAATGTTTAACCCAGTTAGATTTCATCTACAAAGCATCTGACTCAAGAAGAAATCAAAATTTAAATGCATGAGAAATTATATTGATTTTGAGAGTTTAAGCAGTAAGAGATAATTTAAATATCTGAATTAAAATCCTGCTGGAAACAAATGTATACAAGTTTACGAGTTAAAAATCAGTGACAGGTTCTATAGATCGATTGAATATATGATTGCTTTTTACCATATATAATACATATATAATATGACTATATTGGGCACAAAGAAGATATCACAGAGTAGATATGATCTTGCTTTTGAGGTGTTCTTCATATATATATATATATATGTATGAATACTGAATATACAGTGAATATATTTAGCTTTATAAGAGGATGTACAGGTAAGAATTGGAAATATATCTCTTTATAAGTGACATATCCTGTGAGCTTGATCTAAATGAAGAAAGTAGCCTGTAAGTTCAGTTCAACATATGCAAATGAAAATAATAAACAAAGCTAAAAGATACTATGAAAAATGTTTTATAATTAATATTGTTATTTTTCTCACAGAAGCACTTAATTTGGGAACAAGTAAAAATTATTGGAGACATTTTAAATTATCAGTTCTGAAATATAGTTATAATTAAATATTACCTTGAATTTCATAAGAATTTTAAAATATATCCTTTCTTTTTTTCCTGTAAAATGGCTGAAGAATTACTATTGTGCCCTAATTATGTGAAAGAACCTGTGATTTCTATCTCTCAAATTTGGTGGTGTCTCTGTTCCCTTCCCCCTTACCCCAAAAAAGAGATTATAAAGTCAGTAAAGCTAACTTTCTGAATGACTTAAACTCCATAAGTAGAAAGCCTACAGAAGGCATAGGATGTTCTCTCCAAAGCTGTCAGACTGTTTCTGTAAGTCACATGTAAGAATCACAGGCAAGATATAAAGACAGTTCTTATTCAGAAATCCAATTTCCTTGAAGAATGATGATATCTACAGTGTTTGTACAATACAAAAATTCAGATGAAAGTGTGGTTGAAAAGCTTAGTGTTGTCATTAGTTGTTGTTTCAGTGCTCTCACTTCCACGCCTGAAAGCGTACTTTCCCAGCTTCTGCAGCAGAGAGCTATCACAATTAATAGGTTGTTTCAAAAGATCATTCTTAACTCTAAATTAGTAAGTCGTGAGGTTCATAATAGTTTAAACTGAGGCCGTGGTATTGAAGCAGAATTGTAGGAACACAATGTGTTCCCAGCTAAGGGGTTTTTTTTGTTTTTTGTTTTTTAGTTTTTATCTCATTATTATTATTATTTTTTAGTTGAAGTATAGCTAATTTACAATGTCATGTTAGTTTCAAGTGTACAGCAAAATGATTCAGTTATATATACATACATATATATGTATATATATATATATTTAACATCTTTATTGGAGTATAATTGCTTTACAATGGTGTGTTAGTTTCTGCTTTATAACAAAGTGAATCAGTTATACATATACATATGTTCCCATATCTCTTCCCTCTTGCATCTCCCTCCCTCCCACCCTCCCTATCCCACTCCTCTAGGTGGTCACAAAGCACCGAGCTGATCTCCCTGTGCTATGCGGTTGCTTCCCACTAGCTATCTATTTTACGTTTGGTAGTGTATATATGTCCATGCCACTCTCTCACTTTGTCGCAGCTTACCCTTCCCCCTCCCCACATCCTCAAGTCCATTCTCTAGTAAGTCTGTGTCTTTAGTCCCGTCTTGCCGGAAAGTTACATCAGGAGAATTTCATGGTGAAAGCTTCTAATGGCTATGGACTTACCAACCCCATCTAAAACTTCACACAGCAATGAAATATATAGTAGATCACCACTCGTTAACTATTTTTAGTGAACATAATTTTTTTAGGCTTCTCCTAATTACAAATAAAGTAAAACATAAAAACAGGGAATTTAGTGTTTTCAGAGACATATCTACAAATCTAGACATTGAAGTGACTGCTTTTTCAAAAAAGATACAATTTCTTTGTGGGTTCTTATATCTGAAATTTCTATTAAGAATATGTTGTTAATAAAAATTGATTAGAAGAGTTTGAAAAGGATAGGGAAATGCAAGAGGGAGGAGATATGGGGGTATATGTATATGTATAGCTGATTTACTTTGTTATAAAGCAGAAACTATCACACCATTGTAAAGCAATTATACTCCAATAAAGATGTTAAAAAAATTATTAGAAAAACAGATTTCCCTCTATCATGCACCTTTATGAATCTTCTGTACACAGTCATGAATTATTTTGTTCTTTCACTTTCACCATTCCATATACCAGCTCTCTTCGGACCGTATGCAAACCATAAGCATAGATCCCACACCACCTGCTTAGAGGAACTCTCTCTCAGGGCATAATTTTGAGGGAAAATCCTGGCATTTTCTCACTGACCTTTGTCCCTTAAACCTATTATAATATTCTATAAAAGGTAATATCTTATATACCTATTGTAGTACTTGCTTTTCTAGGGAAACTGGGGTAATGAGCAGAGCTTCAAACATAATAGGTGATTTTAAAAGTTAGTGAATGATGTTAACAGACCTGAAGAACTTTAGCTGATCTATCATTATTATCATATTATTATTATTATTATTCATGGTTTAGAGACTTCTCATAGCTTAAAATGCAAAATTCTGATACTCTGGCTTAGAACCTAACACTTTGATATTAGACCCCAGCACCATCTCCCCAAACTATTCCCCCACAGCTCCAGCCATGCACACACACACACACACACACGTACAAATTTTGGTACCATGAGTGAACAAAGCTGTTTCATGACTGCTTTTAACCACGTGTTTCACTTAAACCCCTGTATTAATGATCTATTGCAAATTACCCCAAACATAGCAGCCTAAAAAGCAAACACGTATTCCCTCAAATATGCCATGATAGGAATTCTAGGAGGGGCCTAATTGGCAGGCTCTGGCTCAAGGTTTCTGACAAGGCTGCAGTCAACCTTTCAGTTGTGTCACTGGAGTAAGGTCTGCTTCCAGGCTCACTCAGGTGACTGTTGGCAGGCCTCAGAAATCTGCTTCCAGGCTCCTTTACTAGCTTACGGCACGCCTTAGTCCATTGCTGTGTGGGCCTTTCCACAAGCCTGCCACATGACATGGCAGCTGGCTTGGAACATAGTTTTAAAAATGAATTTTGTGTTTTGAGAAATTTCCCAGTAACTGTCTTCTCATTTCCATATATTATGATCTGGCCTCAACCTGCTCTTCCAACCTGCTCACAGCCAAATATCCTAAAATTCATTGAAACATACTATTTTTTGATCATCCTGTGTTCTTTACATTTCCATGTTTTTGCATGGCCTACAACCTGCGCCAGGAATGTTCTTCTTTATCTGATGACCTTTCAGTCATCCTTCAAAAATATGCTCCAATACCACCTATTCTGCGAAATCTCTACCTACTACCCTACCCCCATCCAGAAGAGTTGTTTACATTTTTTTCCCGGACCCAAGGGACATCGTACCTCTTTGTATTATCTACTATCACACATACTCCATCACAGTTGATCCTAAGCAAAGAATGTGGGGTTTAGGGTGCTTACCTGAATGTAGTCAAAAATCTGCATACTGCTATCTCTGCTTCAAAAAAAAAACTAGCAAAAAAACGGAATTGATAAATAACTCACCCAATGGCAAGAAGCTGAAACAGTTTGGATAGAATCAAGACTCAAACCCTAGTTCTTTTCATTCCACGTATTGTGGTCTCTAACCACACACAAATTTTCTCCCCATTTTTAAAAGATATGTAAAATGAAAATATAGTTACTATATGTATTGAAAAAAAATCCACGTATAAGTGAATCCATGCAATTCAAACCCATGTCATTCAAGGGTCAGCTATACATTATTATTTACCTGTTTGCTTGTCTCTGTAGAAGTAAAGAACAACTCAAAAGAAAGAATATATCTTTACTGCTATCTGCTCTGTACCTAACATAGTCATGCAACTAGTATATGATATTTGCTTTTGGGATAGACGTCATTATTTAATGTCATTATTTAATAAATGGATGAATGATGATGAAAATGTCAGAGATATCACAAATGTGGTATATTTATCTCCTCACTGCTTTCTTCATTACCTAATTGCTAACTTATGTATTTTCCATGTCTGATAAGTTAATAAGGAAAGGGGTTAGAAGCAAAATGTAGGTTTGAACTAGAACTTTTCTCCCATTGTATATGAACATTCATGAATTGATGATAAATTATTGGTTTAGAGACCAACAATTTCTATGAACACTTTACATAATACATAAGCTCTTTGCTTCTGAGAATTTTAGAATTACCATTTCCAAAAGAGAGTGCTTTGTATTTGAATGTTTTAAATGAATAATACAGCATTTCCCATATGTATTTGCAGAATTGCTTATATTATCTTCACTTTGCTCATACTTAAAAATGACCTATTTTATACCAATTTGAATCTATCAATCATATATGTAGGTAAAGAAATATAAATACTAATCTTAGCAGGAATTCTTCTATTAAGGTTTTGGTAACTTTGACTATACAATTGTAATTAAAAAGAATAAATGTGGTTAGAAGAGAAGAAATATATTTTGAAAATGTTATTTGAGAAAACAGGAACACAATAGAGTAGATATAAAAATATTAAATTGCTCTTTGAGCACTGGAATTTTTAAGCAGCCTGAGATACCTTTATCAAATCATCTAATTTTTTAAAAAATATTCATTAACTTTACTATGACTTTATAAATGTTCTTTGTATAAATATTGACTGAACTGGTCCATATTTTCTCATTCACAATGACCAAGAATAAACGCAAGCCTTGGTTCTTTTTTCTCTGGAAAGACAACTTGCTACTGCTATGTCAAATTTTTCTCATGAATTTTTCTTGTTGAAAAAGTAACTGCCTTTCATAGTTGATTTAGAGATGCTGCTTTTGGAGTTTAACTTCTGTGCAGTTCTTGAGAATTTTAATTTTAATAACGGTTAGTTTATCTCTGCATTATCACTAAATAGCAACTCTAATTTCACATGCCTAGCTTTTCAAAACTAAGATGGAAGGAGAAAACAATGTAAGCACACTTATCTAAGCACATTCTGACACAATGAGATCTCTATGTGTTTTTCACAAGTGTGTACACTTCATACAATGTAGTATTTATCTTTAACATCTGGGTCTATTAAACTTTGGATTCTGAGATGTAAAGTTTATGCTGTAATTCTACCTGTGTGAAACTGATGAAATTTTTTTTTAAATTATTTATTTATTTATTTTTGGCTGTGTTGGGTCTTCGTTTCTGTGCGAGGGCTTTCTCTAGCTGTGGCAAGCGGGGGCCACTCTTCATCGCGGTGCGCGGGCCTCTCACTGTCGCGGCCTCTCTTGTTGCGGAGCACAGGCTCCAGACGCGCAGGCTCAGTAATTGTGGCTCACGGGCCTAGTTGCTCCGCGGCATGTGGGATCTTCCCAGACCAGGGCCCGAACCCGTGTCCCCTGCATTGGCAGGCAGATTCTCAACCACTGCGCCACCAGGGAAGCCCTGAAATTTTATTAAATATTTATTCAGTGTTTAGCCAGAGTCGAATTGAACAGCTACTTGTTAGTAACTGTTTTAATATTGTCACAATCCTCTTGCTTTAGCATAATTAGCCCGACTCTAAAGGAATAAAATTGAGGCTTAGAGGGCTAGGTAATTTGCCCAAACCTACCTAACAAATAAATGCAGTTGTGAGGCTTAAACATAAGCTTTATAATTTCAAATTCTATCCTTCCCATTATCTTACTCTTTCCACATTTATCCTCATTTTTAAAACCATGTCTTCATTGGGCTGACAATTTTCTTTTTTAAGTTTAATTGAAACCTCAGAAATAAATTCAAAATTAGTAATTTTTAATACTATGAAGACTTCTTTTTGCTAAAAAAAAATGGTTTAAAGTAACTCAGTGAACCATTCCCTATTATTTTTTCCTTAACAAATAACAATCTAAAGAAAAATTCATTACATTAAAATTTTCAGTAATACCCCCAAAAAACTGCTAAAGTATGATTTTTGAAGTATAATTGACATACAATATCATATTAGTTTCATGTGCACATCATAGTGATTTGATATTTATATACATTTCAACATAGTCACCACAGGAGCCTATTATAACCTATTAATAGTAGATAATTTTGATTATCTAAACTATATCAACCCTGGGCCATTATTAAAATTGGACGCCACCTCTCGGATTTGGATTTCCATACAAGAATTTAAAAAGGAGGGACAGTATAGCTTATGTTTATGAAATATATGTATGTACACATACACACACACAAATATGTATATACATATTTGTGTGTGTGTGTATGTGTGTATATATATATACACACATATGCATACATTCATGGTGGTTTCTTTGGAAATGGAGTAAAGTAGATGAGGCCAAGATGTACTTCCAAGGTGGAAACCACAGAATTTCATAAATAGATTGAATAGAGGGAAAAGATGGAAAGATGGATGCAGGGACATAGGGAGAAAAGAGGACCAAATAGTGAGACATGAATTTATATCCCAGCACTGTGACCAATGCAATCGCATTGTAAATAACAGAAATTTTAATTAGCTTTTCCTATCAACTCTGTTGTTTCATGTTGAAAAATTTAACATTAACACTTTTCAGTTAAAAAGTGCTTTATAATTTTAAGCATAAGAACATGATAAGGGAATTGCTGAATTATTTATGCTGCTACTTTTTATAGAGATAAGATATATTTTTTCTATTTCTCTGTTTAAGTGTATATTGACATACTATTCTCATACATACTTTTATTCTCTGAGGGAGTGCACTGTGAAAAATATTTGATTTGGGGATAAGGTGTAAATTATTGTTGCTGTTAGATTTTCTATAAAGAAAATGCAAATTTTGAAGATTTAATTTAAATATTCAGGTGGTATTGACCTAAATGATTTCCCTACCTCCTGAATATTTCTTAAGTATAGAAAATGAAACTTGGAGCACCTTTATTACAACTTCATTCTAATAAATTTGACATGTTCAAAAGCTGCTTTTTCTTCTTATATATTCTATGATGTACAGATTAAAGGAAGAAATAAAATTAACTTCTTCTATTATCATGTTGAGATATTAAATGGCATCTGTTCAGAGAATACATAACACCTGCTGGTGGAGTGTGAAAGAATTTTTGTTTTAACTGATCAGTGCCTGACTTTGTAATAATTTCAATTTATGTCATTAAGAAAAAAATACAAATAATTTTTTGTGATTTCAAGTAGAATATCTCATATATGAGTCTATATAGAATAATCATGAAAAGACATATTTATGTATATTTTATCAAGTGGGGCATATAACTGTTATTAGATTATCTACCAAGAAGAGGTAAAACTTGGTCAATTCAATATAAACATCCAGGTTTTATTAAGCTAAGTGATTACTTTACTTCCCTAACCATATGTCTTTGAAAGTTTTTCTATTTCAGAGTATAAATATGATTCTTTTAAAAAATAAATAGATACATATAATATATTCCATCCATGTTATAGAATTTCATCTATCTATTTATCTATCTATCTAATCCTTATCTCTGTACATTCTAATTGTTTCCAGTCTCTTGGTATTATAAATGATACCTCAGTGAATATCCTCATACCACAAACAAAGTTATGTGGAAACTTATGTGAGTGTATCTATAGGATAGTTTTTAATATAGAATTACTATATAACATGTGTATTTTAATATTTGATAGATATTTCCAAATTATTTTCAATAGAAGTTGTAGCATTTACTTTCACATTAGAAATATTTGAGAGAGTGCCTGTTTCTCTACACTTTCTCCAACATAAATTACCCAATTTTATCTGTGGCGATCTGATTCATGAAAAGTCATATCTTCCGGGTTTATTATGTATCTTTCTCATTAATGGTATATTAGTGTATCTAGATAGATAGATACAGTGTATGCATATATATATATATATACACTATGTATATACATTGTATATATACTATATATCATGTATATATGTGTGTGCATGTGCACACGCACACATGCCTGAACCGAGGAGATTATTAACAAATAATCCCCAAATCAATCACAATGACTTAAAACACTAAAACTTTATTTCTAACACTTGCAAAGCATTCTCTGTATCCTGTATCTATGATAGCCATACTTCATCTAGTGATTCAAGAGACCAGGCCTAATTTGATCCTAATGCTTAATATAAAGTTTCTTCCATGATTACCATCTATGGGAAGAGAAAGACTAGAAAGTTCAAATGGGACTTTTTACTTCCTCTCCCAGAAATGACATATATCACTTCCTCTCATGGTCCCAAACGTCTTACATGGACCTGACAAGGGTGGGAAGCAGAGTATCCCGCTTTCCCAAGAAGGAGGAGAAATGTATATTAGTAAATTTTGATATTTTCTACCAAGTTGAATTTTTTGTAACTCAGAAAATACAATCAAACTTATTTTCATAACAGGCCTTTAAAACAACATAGTCAAAGTCAGACTGTTTTGTTGTTGTGGTGATGGTGGTATATGTATTGTTGGCATTAAAATTAGGTCATCTAAATTCCAGGGAAAGTCTCCATCACCAAATTGTAGCTATTGTAACAAAACTGGATATAAATCTTAGAATGTCCTTAGATTTAGCATTATTATCAAAAACAGAAATTCAGTCAATGTACATTTTTCTCTATACAAATTTACATTTGAAAATGGGGTATCATATTTTGTGTTTTGATTATATTTATTCTAACATGAAAAAATAATGATATAGCTGGTAGATTTTTTTTTTTTTTTTTGGTAATACGTCTGAAGAAGATTAACTTTGCCAGTCTTGGATACCAGAATTCACTATCCAGAGGCTTACAACCCTGATTACTACCATGGACATTGTTGGCAAATGACTCTATTATCATTATCTTGAACTTATAAAGTACATAATTACTCATTGATCTAGCCTTTTATGCATATTATACATTAACATGTTAAAAACTCAAACTATAGAAAAAGTATAAAATAAAATGGCCTCCATCTGCAAGGTTGGGTGCCACTAAATATATTAAGTATTATCGTTTATTTCATTTTGAAATACAAAAAAATAGTTTATTCAAAATTCTGGAAAAGCATTTTCATTTTGTCATCAATAGTCATTTTTTTGTAGACCAGAGATTTATAAACTTTATGAATAATGAACACTTCAAAAAATTTATTTTAAGGTAAATTAAATATAAAAATAAGCAAAAGAAATTAGTAGCATTTTCCCTACTTTAATCCTGTATCCCAATACCTGAAGGTGGCTAGGCAAAAAAAAGAAAAACAAACTTCAAATGGTCTGTCATTTCTGTGCAGTAATTATATTCTATTTTGTCAATTAATTCATGCTATTATTTTCCAAAAGAATACTTTATGCATTCTTTTTTTTCCTCAAACTTCCAACATACTTTTCTCATCCCCCAAATTTCACATATAATGAGCCTTTTCTCTAGAAATAATGAAGTATGCATGTCTAGTGGAACTCATTCCCTTTTACAAACAAAAGGTCTTAACTCTAGAAATTATACCCACTCTCACTTCCCTGTTCTGTCTGCACTACCCTCTCTCATGGATTATTCTCACAAGTAATAGCCCTGTCTTTAAATATACAAATGTGCACCCCTGCATCCAATTCCTTGACTAACCATCACCACTCTTTTCCTGGCTCCACATTTTGCTACTCACATGTACAGCAAAAACACCAAAGAATTATCTAAATTCTATTTCTTGAAACTCTCTAGGAAGCCTTCTGTTCCCACTGCTCTACTGAAACCACTCTGTTCAGGACACCAGTGACCTCTGATTTGCCAAGTATCCAATGGTCAATTCTCAGTCCTTATCTTCCTTGTCCTATTTGTAGCACTGGACACATTCACATCCTGTTTTTGGACACCCTTTTTCACTTGGCTTCAGGGACTCCTCACTCCTTCTCAGTGGTTTTAGCTAGCTCCCCTTTATTCTTCTGACCACAAAATATTTGCAAGTCCTACTTCTTCTCCCTTTATACTCACTCCATAGATAGTCTGTATCAGTTCTGTGGTTATTCCATGACTGCCAACTTTATATCTCCCCTGACTTCCAAACTAATTGATATCAGTCTGTGGGACATGTTTATTAGGTGATATAATTGATATTTCAGAGTTTCATTTTCCAAGCCAAACTCTTGATTTCGACTTCAAGTCTGCTTCTCCTACAGCATAACACATTCCAGTAAGTGACAGCTCCCCTCTCCTAGTCTCCTGAGGTGGCTTATCTCATCTACTACTAATTCCTACTATTGTGCTATGGTTAAACTGGACTATTTGCTGTTTCTTAACTATGCCTGGCATGCTCCCAGCTCAGAGCCTTTGAAACTGGTATTCCTGCTTCCCAATTGTGGGATTTTCTAGAACATCCCTTGCTTTATTCAGGTCTCAGTTCAAATGGCATTTTATCAAAGAGCTTTCCCCGAGTAATCTAAATAACTAGGAACTCTCTCCCTACTCCAGCCTTCTTTCGTTCCCCTTCCATCTGTCTTCAAGACCTAACCCTGCCTACAGTAGATTTGTATATTTTGTCTTTTCTCACAAAAACACAAGCTCCGTAAAAGCCTTTTTAAATAATACTGTTCAAACAAGGTGAAAAGAGGTTAAGAAAAAAAGACAAGTATCTGACCATTGTATTTCTAATACTTGATGTAAGAAGAAACACATCTTGGCGTGAGATGGCAAGTGTACACTTAGGTTTGTTTTCATAAGTTGTAGAATTTCACTGAAAAAAGGAAGAAAAATAACCTGAAACACTGAGGCTGAAGAGTATCTCTACAGACACACTGCTGAATTATTGATCTTTTATTTCTATTTTATTAAGGGTATCTCTTTATTTTCATTCATATCCTACCACTACATTTGCCATAGTATACAGGAGAATTAGATAACTCATCACTATTATTCTGCAAGAGGAAACCTAACTTGCTTTTTTCATAAATGAGCAAAATCTCTAGAGAAGGGAATATATTGAATCAAAGTTCAATAACATATGTTTTGATTAGATATACTTTACTTGGTAGTTTGACATACATATATTAATATATCATGTACACAAATGCATACATAACACAGATATCTTAGAAAATGTTCTTAATTGATCAATATGTGGTAACCCCAAGAATTAAAATTATATGCAAAATTCAGAAGTTTACAAGTTACTGGAAAATGGTTGTCAGTTTAATTTGTTTTTAAGGAACTGAAGTAACAATAATAATTTTTAAAATAACCAACAGGGATTTATTTCAATTTGCAGTAGTATTTTACTTCTGTGTAGAAGTTTAAATAAAACTTTCCTTATCAGACTATTTTCATTCTTTTATTAGTTTTCTGTTTGTTCTATAAATAAATCATTATTGCCAGACTCTCACCCCCTCTGTAATTACTGTTGCTTAAGAAAGTGCCATTCAGAATGAGATTACAAGAAAATTATAGACATCAGCCCAACTTAAAGTTGTTTAATATGTCAGAATAGCTTTCGGTCTGTATGTGTTTAATTGGCTGGTACATGATACAGATAATACATGCTACAATTTTAGTTCTAACTCAAAGTAGTAAAATTAGTCTACTTCTCATGTGTTTTCAAGAAAAGTGAATTTTAGAGGCTAATCTCTGTACACAGTATTTCCCACTTTAATTAACGCCATTTCACGAAACAAAGTATGTTTTGCTAGTGCTTTTTGTAAGTATCATGAGACACAAGTTTGTTTTTTTTTTTCTTTTCAATACAGTAATCTCCAGGGAAAATTTCTTACTAACAAATTTCACTATGTAATATAATTTGTTATCTACTCTATGTTTTGAATTTCACATTTCTGACAAAAATGGTATGCAAATACTTCTGGAATTCCATCTATATCATTAGTGCTTTATTGTTCTTTTAAATTTTATATCTGTATTATTTTCTCCATATTTAGATATTATTATTTTCAAAAAGTTGTACTTTCCCCAAGTATAATACTATATATGTCTTCTCCTTCCATCTCCATGGTTACATACAAGATAACCTTCAAGGTTTTTTTGTTTTTAATTTTTTACTGACGTATAGTTGATGTACAATATTATTTGTTACAGGTGAACAATACAGTGATTCACAATTTTTCAGTATTATACATTTATGGTTTTTATAAAATATTGACTATATTCTCCTTTTGTACAATATATCCTTGTAGCTTACTTTCAAGGTGGTTTTTATACCAGTCTGAAACTCATTTAGGAAGGCTTCCTTTTAATCTAATTTATAGAAAAATAGAAAAAAACCTGCAGGGAACAAGTCTTATGATCACAATCATTTACTTCATTTTTTTCTTTTTTTCTGAGTGGAGGAACAATATGTATAAACATAGAATCAAATATGGTCTCTCATTGGAAGTTGAAATGCCAGTATTAGTTACGCTCACAAAAAGACAAGCAGCAGATACCAAGAGCAGGTTTAAATGATTGTCTAGAACCATTCTTCAACCTTCAAAAGAATATAAAAAGCATAGATAAATATCATCAATAGGTGTTTCATCTGGAATTTTGTATGATTTTTAAAGTTGCTCACATGATTACCAAATTTAGAGCATAAATCAACAACTGAGGAAAGAATAAAATTTGCAATGATGATGACTGTACTTTAAAGCCATACTTACTTTGGTAAGTTAGATGTGAATTTTAAAAAAACTTGTGAATATACGTGTGTATTACTTTTTAAAGTACCTTCCTCGCAATTCTGAAAATTCCTTTTGAGAAAATTCTGACAAAAGCAGTACTAAAGTTTCTGCCTAGGAGAATCTGGGTATCCTGACACATCATCTTTATAGTTATTGCATGTCTTACTGAGGCAGGTTTTTTCCAGGCAGAAAGATACTCTGAACTGTTATAATTCTCAAAGAATGTGACTATGAAAAGGCATTTTGTGGAACATGATGATAGTACTGTAGTCCTATATTCACAGAGGGAGCTGTGATTATATATCACTGGCTGTCCATGACAGTCTCTAAAACCTGAGGGTTCAAATTGTTGCACCATGGCTGGACAGCACAAACACTTATATTTTCTTTGACTGATACCATATGTTAAAGATAGTTTAATTAAAACAATTTAATACTGCATAATTCACACTAAAATCTAGACATTCTGCTTTATTGAAAAAGTGGTAAGATAACACCAAAAACTGGGTCTGTACTTCTGCAAAGTAGCTAGTATCAGTTTAAATTCAGCAAAGCCTCCAGCTCCCCATTTTCTCTCTGCCAGTTTCACTTATTCACAGTATCTTCCTTAACCTTATAGTGTTACTCATTTGTGATCCTTTCTCTAAACAATTGTGGCTACTTACACTTAATAATGCATGTAGACTAAAACACACACACACACACACACACACACACACACACCCCTTCTCTCTCCAGTTTCTCTTTTCTACAACTTAACACACTTCTTCATCCCACCACAACTATATCTGATTATCTTTTAATTGTCATGTACCCACTGTTTACAAGCTATTAGCAAAATATACTTTTGACATGCTGACGGATTAGTGGGTATGGACAGAGGGAGGAAATTTGGTTCTTCTTCGACTCTTCATTTCACTCTACCCTTATCATTATTAAAATTGCGTTTTCAAAATCATCCGTAATATCTGATTTCATCTTTGCCCATGGGCATCACATTAATAAGTTTCTAATCTTAAGACTTCTACTTCCTTTCATCCACAAAAGATTCCTGATTCTGATTTATTCAGCCATCTCTGAAACTGGAAAGTGGGAACACAAAAAGTTTCTAGCCATTAACTTACATAAAAGTTAGTACTCTTTAATGATATTTTCTCTAAAAGGAATATCTTGCTGATTCATGTTAAATAAGAGAGTTTTCATAGTTTTGAAAGTTACACTGCATGCTTTATGAGTAGCAATTAAAAACTTGAAACTTTGAGCTTCAGCAATAATTCTAAGGGTAAAAATATTACTTTATAAAGTGATTATTGTTTAATTGGACAAGAATGCTAATTAAGTAGAAAAACTATATATTTATACATGCTTTGTTCTTTGTTTTTATTTTCTGAAAAGTCTTCTTGAAACATTTTTCATTTTCCATTACTTTTGCCATTTCAAAAAAATATTGAAATAGTATTATATGGCTTATGTTCACTTCCTTTTAGGGATTTTTATATGAAAACTCATTAAAAATAGACATTACGATAGGTTATTGAACGCTCTGCTAATATCAGTGTATTCAGACATGGTAAAATTGGCTTATTTTATTACTCATAAAGTATAACCTGTATGAATAAAAGAAAATTATTTAAATTGTGTTTGCCCCTCAAACATAAAGAATGTAATAATTGTATTGAGTGGCCATTGATAGATAGGAAAGAATTTTACAATTATAATACTCACTATCTTTTATAAGGAATGCTCTAAGACCAGCTAATGTTGTTCCTGTTTTATCTGTCCTGCAAATATTAAGCAACTCTGCTAGATGTATTTAAACAGAGAATAAAACTGAAATAATTATAACATTCAATAGCACTTAGTCTGTCATTCACCTTTTCCACTCAAATCCATTCTACCATAGTAGAATACCAAGTATTCTACCATACTTCTACCAAGTAAATCTACTTATCCTCTTCACACGTCTTCTTTTTAAACATGTCAGTAGGTCACTATTACTATTAAAAAACAAAAACAAAAAACACAAAAAATTTGTCAGCCTAGATTTTCCAGTCTCATGTGATTTGATTAGTGACACATACTTTCAACTTGTCACCTGATACTCCACTATGTAGACTCTATCTCTAGGTAATGTTTATGTTTAATCCTTTTTCCTCTAATTTTGAACCTTATTTCTCCTACTTGAGTGATTTTTGTCCCCTTCCTTTTTCCCGTCTAGATCTTATTCAGACTTCAGTGCCCTGTGGAAGTTCCATTATATTCATGAAATAATATTTGACACTTCAGTCATCAGTGACATTCCCACCCATACTCCGGTTGAAGAACCATCTTTACTCCTTTTCTATACTACATACTATTGTTTATGTTTTGATTTGTATATACTTTATTCTCCAACCTAGTCATTCTTAAATGGCCGTCATTAAAAATAATCTGCCACAGTGCCTTAATGACCGTTAAAGAATTTACAATGTATGGATTGATTGAAAATACAATATTATTTCCTCTTGACAAAGTCTTTTCATAGCCATAATTTAATTTGTATTCATTTTGTTTTCAACACAATAGTTTAATATGCAAAACTTAATATTCTCAACTCAATGTTGTGATTTGTAAACATCCAAATATACAAAATATTTTAAATCTTATATCTCTTTTCAACTCTTTGAGCCACATATAAATTCACTATATTTTGATATAAAATTGTAACATGATTATTTTTCTAGGCTCTAGAGAAATTGCTGCTTACCAGAGCTTCTGTATGATTAAATAAAACACAGCATTACATCAAAGTATTGTCTCTTTAGGAAAGATCATAATAACCTTGATAAATTTATAGCATAAATGAAGGACTTACATGACTCTTACATAATCAGTTATTTTTCTAAGTCAAATTTCATCTTCACACTTATGCCAGTTGAGAAGATTGAGCACTTCTTTAATCATATAGATTTATAACATAAATAGTAAAAGCTTAAAATAATTGCATCAAAACAAAGCTTAGAGATATTTAAAAACACTTTCTTAGCTGTGTGTCTTCCCCTATCAAACTATTATTTGAGTGATTATTTTTGAGATGATATTTCTGCAAATACCCCATACTATAAATTTCGCTTATAATTTCTTAGTACAAATAAGAAAAGCACAAAGTGAAATTAAACAGAACAATCTACCATTTGTTTATCTAAATTAGTACAATATTTCTAATGGTTTTAATAACAGTAATATCTACAATACCCCAAATATTGATCTTTAACAACATTTTTATTAGCAATAAACTTATAGATTTAGTCCTTAACAGAATATTCTGTTTTTTAAAATTATGACACATGAAGTATTTTCAGTTCAGTTTGCTGAGGACCTTACTTAAAAATTCCTGCAAAGACAATACAAAGTAATTTATATTTAGTTTCTGTACCTGCATTAATATAGTATGCAAGTTTATGATCCCTGGTTAGCATGCTTATAATGTGAACTATAAAAAGAAGCCTAGAATTGGTGCAACCTTTAAGTCCATTATGGTAAGAAGAGAGACAATGGAAGATGAACTTAGTTTCATTTGTTCTACGTATATTTAACTTAGCAAATTATTTAAAAGATGCCTTATCTAACCCATCCACATTAAACAAAAGCTATAAATAGATTTTATAAAGTATATATTGCAGCTACATAGTAAATAAAACATTTTATTAATTAGAAGTCCGGTTGTGCAATCAGTGTATATTCTGTTATCTCTTATATACATCTTAATATTCAAGTAAATATTACAAATGATGTTTCCTATTTTCATCAACTATATGTAATAAAAATGGCATGCTTTATTAATTGATTTTCCATGCAGATTTAGAAGAACAAATGAAAAATTTAAAGACTACCATTTGACATGTCATTAAACACTTGCAATTATCTCTTAAAATTAGAACTGTTAGGAATCTTTCATCCTAAATCTGTCACTTACTTAAAAGACTATTATTTAATACCATATTTCCTACCAAGCCCTAGGAATAGCAAAAGCAAGTAAAATACTATGATTGGATTCTAGGACAAACTTTTTTCAATTAAAACAGAGGAAAATAGAGAGATTTATCAGGAATAAATGAATTTTATGTGTAATTGATTATATCTAAAATAATTAAAATATCATTTCAGTATTTAAATTTTTAAACTACATTACAACATAGGACACATTTTTAAAATATTAAGAATTACTTTAATTTTGTAATTTCCAGCTTTATTTTCGTTCATAGTTACATTTAGTAACCATATCTGATTTTACCTATCTAAATAAAACAGTTTTTTTTTTTTAATGGATAACCATTTTTATGTCTTATTTATTCTTTTCTTTTTTTTTCACACACACACACTGTATTTTATTTTTACAAGAGATAAATAGACTGACACCAAGCATTGTAAATGGATGACCACAACAAAAGCAACAATGATTGCAATTACCAAACATGAAACACACTCATACTATGTCATAATATTGGCATTCAGTCCAGTAATCCTCCACTGTAACAGCTCCTTTACTTTGCAGTGAAAATTGATTTGTATATTTTTTTCCTCTGAGTCCTTGTGGGATTTTTTTTTTTTATTCAAACAGAAGTCACAAAAATTATAATCATCCTCATCAGTTCACTCAGTCCCATGTAATTAATTTTTTTTTTCATCTTGATCTTTTGTTAGCACTTTTATGAATTCATCAGTTTTCCATTAGAGTTCTGAAAATGCTTATTCATTCAGTTCAGCAGTATAGTCAGTTACCAGAAAAGTTCTTTGGTTTTTAAAAGCAAACTGGATGCTCATTCAATAATCCAAAACACAATAGTAATTTCCATGCATTTTTTGGTCTAACCTTTTAGTTATGGCATATAGCTGTTCTTTGTAACTCTAGCACTAGGGAACATATTTGTGCTTCCTATTTTTTATACCTATAAATTTGTTTATGCTATTATTATAATTGTTATTATGCTAGTAATGTAAGTACAATTAAAATACATTCTACTGAGGGCTGAGAGGTGTTGTATGGAGGCCGCCTTCAGGAACAAGAGGTTACTTATAGATCCCTGGCATATGTTCCTCTCCATAGGCAGTTTACAACGTAAATAGTTGCTTCTTTTTTAAATTATTTTTTAAATTTTTTTAATGGTTGCTTCTTAAAGCTCAAATGGAAAACGTCTCTCTCCACTGTGCTAAGAGTGAGTCTTATATAACTTAACTGAATCAAGGAGATGGCATCGCATTATCTTTGCAATATTCTATTGTTAAAAGCAAGTCACTGATTTCACCTGCACTCTCTGAGGGGGAAGGATTATATAAGTGCATGGTTTATTGTGGGGCACCTTAGGGTGTGACTCACACATCCTGTTAGACTAACAATTCCACATACACCTTCCTCCCTCCTGCCCTCTCTCCCTCCCTCCCTCCTTCCCTTCCTTCCTTCATTATTCATCCCTTCATTTTTTTCTCACACTACTGTAGTCTCCATATCTTATAAAATGCACTTCCCAGAATCAGCACTCAGTAAACAGTTAGGCAGTGAATTTTAAAAATGAATATTCTTTAGTACTCCTATTATTTTTTTATTGTTCAAGTTTTCATCTGTCGACTATAGCAGAATGAGATGGATTTTATTATCCTAATTTTAAGTGGAGTCTCACAAGTTTTTACTAGTTTATCATTCGTATGACAAAGAAGTGACAGAGCTAGGAATGCATCATAAGTCTCTCTCATCCCAAGTCAGGACTTTTATAATAATACATCAAAATTCACTGGCATTTTTACACTTTCAACTGCAATCTCTCTTGACTGGCTTAATATTTTTATTTTTGTTAATGGATTTACTCTAAGAAAAAAAGAATCTGTTCATTAATTTATTTGTGTTTCTTGGGATATTTAACATTCATCAAACAAGAATATTAGTCATAATCTGTTTTCTATGTAAGAGAATGCTATTACATAGAACTCTCCTGCAAGTTTCCTTTTAAAATCATGCATACACTTGCCTGCGCTATAAAACTCAGTTTTAAACTTACTTGGTTATATTTTTAAGTTAAACATTCTACAGATAAAATAATGCTTGGGCTTTTTCCATTTCTTGGTGCTCATACCTCTCAAACTAAACTTTTTCCTGTTATTTTTCTAAGAAAGCTTCTAAACTAAGCTTTTTCCTGTTATTTTTCTTAGAAATTATATTTCTAAGATATATATTTCAGGGAAATATATTTATGTCTAAGACTAGTATTTAGATGATACTGCAGAAAACACAGATTGAATGCAAATCCCTTACAACTAGAAATTAAAATTTAATATTCCCCTAATTTGGAATCATTTTACTAAAGTACTTTGAAATGATATATTAAATTAAAAATATGAAATATGGTGCTTGCTCAATAGCAAAGTCATTGTGAGAAAACTAAATTGATTTATTTCTTCAGTAGAAGCAGAGTGTCTGACATGCAATAAATATACAATAAATCCTTATTGAGTAAATGGGTGTATAAACACTAAAAAAAAAGTCTAGTATGATAGCAGTAATGAACATAGGTATCGAAATCTACTCCTTTTTTAAAATTTGACTTATTCACATTTTATTAAACCAGCTAGTATGGCTAGATTATTATGACATATGTTTTATACCTGTTATGGATTAAATTGAATATTGGCTTTTTCTAATAGGATACAATCTTTAAATTTAAATTGAATAGGCTAGCTGTATTTCTCAGTAATTTGTTTCCTTGATGAGGCGTATTACCCAAAAAGGAAACCTGTGTCCCTCCTTCCTTCATTTAGAGTTTTATGATTAAAACTACCATTTAAAAAGAATAAACCCCTACAGACATGTTAGGGTCCTGACTGAATTTTCCAAATGCCCATCCAAGTTTGTAGAAGAAGAATGTCTAAACTTAGACTTTCCTTATGTGTATCATGTGGTTTCAGGAAATGTATTTTGAGTTAAACCAGGATCATTGAATATTTACAATTGTTGAGTATATATTTAAAATGTTTAAAACTGAAATGCAACACATCTTCTATAAACAATTACAGTGTTGGCAAGATAAGTTTGTATGCATTTCTTCTCTTCCTCACTTTTGAATTTATTTTTATCAACTTTGATTCCACCATATTGAAAATGTATTATACATATTGTGATGTAGAGAGAAAGAGGGAAGGAGGGAGAGAGGGAGGAGTTTTATATATATGTGTATGTGTGTGTGTGTGTGTGTGTATTATAAAACCTATACACACACACACAAAGAGAGTGTACACAAACAAATATACATTTTAAAGTAACAGCAGTGAAGGTACACTCAGACATTGTGGCATGTCAACAAACTGTAAGCTCCAGAAAAGATTAGGTAAGCCCGGTGTGTCTGAGCCATGCTGGAGAGGTGCCTTAGATCTCACAGTGCCCGACGAAAACATAGGTTACTTTGCTTCCCTCACTTAGAATTAGCTGCAATCTGGCCATTTCTATCCTTGAAGCAGAACTCAGCTCATGAATAAAAAAAGATATAACTAGGACATAACATTAATATTCATCTATATGTACAGTATAAATTTAAATAAAATATAAATATATTTACATAGATTTTATGAATAAAAATGTAATATGAAGTAATATAAATACAAATATCTCATATTTTATATTCTACATAAAATAAATTTTATATTTTACATAAATATATATTTTATTATACTTTCATATTATAAGGATAGTGTATTTTATAAATATGACATATTAATATGTAATATAAAATTATCTGTAAACATAAGTATATTTTTATATATATTTAATGAAATTATATATAAATTATAATAAGAGAAAAATATAACATGATCTAGAAAGAGGGTATAGATCATAAAGCCTCTCTGAAATTTTTTCTTAAAGTGCATATTACAAAGAAAAAAGAAATAAAAGATGATTCATCAGGTCATGCTTATGAGTGATAACTCTCCTCTGTGGTGATGAAAACCTTCTCGATGATTCCCCCTATGGTGAAGTAGAAGAGAGGTTTCCAAGCAGTCAATTAAGGAAATTCATATTTGGTGTGGTGAGATGTGGTGACTTTGGAAAACCTCATGTTTTCAATTTCATACTTGAAGCTGCTTTGAAAGAGAGTTTGTTTTTATTTTAGCAAGTTAATAGTATATATTTCTTGTAAGGAGTACAAGCGGTGTCAAGCCTTATTTTTATAGCGCTACCTAGATGTTGTCAGAGATAGGAAAGTACCAGAGTTTGACTGAACAGACTATTGAAGGGCAGATGCTTATGTACAGCTCCCAGTTTACTGAGAGATTCCAGTTTGCTTCCTGACCCAGTGTTGATATGGGATTTCTCATCAAGGTATTGGCAGTAGACTCCACACTTTGATACATCAAAGAAATTAATAGTCTTTCACGTAGCAGTCAGGGACAGAGCCTAAAAAAAAAAAAAAAAAAAGGAAAAAAGGAGTTGACATTGTCAAAAATGTACCAGAGGGAAAACTGCTGTGATGTCAACCTTGGCTGCTTTTGCCATGTGTCACCACAACCAACCCAGACACAGGAAGCAGGGATCAACAGTTAAAGAGTAGAGCTTTGTGTATTGCCTTTGGATTTATACTTGATTGTGAAAGGTCTTTTATGTATTCTCCCTCTAAGAGATGAACAGCAATCTGTTCTCAAGGCAGTAGATACCATTGAGGGTGCTTTCAGCTAGGGTTATTGGAATAGCTGTGCTTTCCTTGTCAAGTTCTTCTCTAGCTATGTTGCCAGAATGCATTTGGTTGCTTCATATAACCCTACTACATTATCTGAACATAAGGCTCATGAAAGCAGAGATGTGAGTGAGTTTTTTTCATTGATATGTTCCAACTGCCTAGAAGAGTGAGTGGTACCTCATAGACCCTCCATAAATGCTTGTTGAATAAATGAATTTCTGAGAACATTCAATGCCAGATAAATGAATATGAGCTTTATCTGGTAGCTTTATCATACAAATGATGTGAAATTCAAAATCAGTATATTGTGTCTTGAGTAATAGTAGTAAAATATTCTAAAGCTGGAAAATATAGAGTAAATATCATGAAACTCAAACCACTTATGTGTGAGATTATAACATAATTGGGAAAACTGCTTTTTTTCCCAATATTATTGACAGTAGAATACTACAATTGACCCTTGAACAACATGGGTTTGAACTACACAGGTTCCCTTTTACGTGGATCTTTTTTTCAATAAATATAGTACCTGTAATTTCATTTTACAAATCTTTAACTAAGCATGGGAAAAACTTTGTGTTTGATTAGGGATCACAGTATATGGAATCAAAACAACTACAGTTTTGATTCTATCCAAACTGTTTCAGCTTCCTGCTTTTGGGTTAGTCATTGCCAATTCTTTTGTTTTTGATGCAGAGATAACAGTACTCAGATTTTTGGTTGGAGGAAGGTGGGTGATTGGTGCCCCTAAGCCCCGAGTTGTTCAAAGGTCAACTGTATTTCCAAATCACTATTGCAAAACCTTATCTTTATTAACTATACCAGAGTGTTGAATATGTCAATAAATTATCTCTGAAAAAACAAGTACAATGACCTTATGTATAGGTCAACTACATGTCTTTTTAGACATGCTCTAGGTTGCTAGAGCGTAACATTATTGGCCAAGGAGGTCTGGAGGGAAATTTTGTACTCAGAGAACAAGGCAGAGTTTAATATGGAATTTATAATAAAGGTACAATACCATGTTAGAGGTGTTGTTTGAAGACATCTATAAGAACTTTGCCTGTAATTCTAGAGATTGTAAAACTAGTAATGAAAATGGATATTGCTTTTTTAAAAGTTTTTTCTAATATCCTTTAAGTGTTTTCTCTTTGTTTTTAAATTGTAAAGACTACTTTCTGTTTAATGTTGTAACATTTCTTTAAAAAAAGAAAGAAAGAGGAATTGAAGCCATTATTTCCATAAATCTTTACAGGGCTATACTCCAGGTATGGGAAGAGGGATGCAATATTTCTCCTTAGGATACAGGAGAGAAATGCAGCACGCTATTATGGGCCTCCATATACCTTGAAACGTGAACCAAGTACCCTCTTGGAAATTTTCTTGTCCTTTTTTGTAATGGAATGAGCAGAAGTTTCAGACTTACAAACCACACCACTACTTCAGCCACTCATAAGTTTGTAACCTTGAGCCAGTGAGCATGACCTTTCCTCCAGAGTAGAGATGATAATACCTACCTTAGAGGTTATACTAAAGATGGATTGAGGAAATGTATGTTTAAGCCCTTTGAAGACTTCATAGATGCCAAGTCAGAAATACTCATATTAAGCTTTATGGAGCCCTCCCTCTGAGGTACTCTTCTAAGCATGCATTTATAGCCATTTACCTAATCCTCAAAATAAATTCATAAGGTAGGCACTATTGTATCTCCATGTTAATGATGAGGAAAGTGAGACAGAGATGTTATTTAATTTGGTCAAAGTCCTAACTGGGAAGTTGAAGAACTTCAATTTAAAAAGAAGCCACACTCTAATCAACTGCTCTTAAAACTACTAACATTAGTCAATTTTATTTTTTCCTTCCCTGCAATAAACATGTACCGTTATATTCTCTTGATATCTAATGATGGGGCTCTTCTTTGAGCTATCTGTGCCTAGAAGTTATAAAAGCAGAGGCTGAGTTGTTTACCAGTTAGAAGGGGAAAATGTGTGAGGGCTAGATAAAAAGAAGGCTCCTTTTTAAGATAAAGAAACACAAGAAGAATAGATTCCATTTTTAAATATCTGTGATCTGGTGCAGTGACTTGAAATTTAAGGACTGTGCATCCCATGATAAAAAATTTTGAGCTTGCACCTTTAATATACTTTTAAATAAATTATATATTTATATATGCTACTGTGCAAATAAACTTTATAAAACACAAAAAAATAAAACGGAAAGATAGATGAAACAAAATATATGTAAAAGCAGAATTCAAATTATTTCCTTTGTACATTCTGAAGAAGCTTACCCATGACTAGTTTAGCAGAGGGAATCCCAGGCAGGAGTTGTAAACTGGAGGGTCTCAGAGGACAATATGACCTGCCAGAAGCATTTAGTCTATAAGAGGGTTGGACAATTATCTAAACACTAGGCAGTCTCACGTGGAAATTTGGATTTCTACCATATTCTGGAAAATCAGAAAACTCAGTAATACTGGTTTGCATTCCCACATGACAGCCTTGACGGAAGTCAAATACTGGGCTGGTTTCTTCAGACAAACCCTGCACTTCACAATTTGTCACAGCCTTCACTGTCCCTATTGCACCTTTAGGCAAATTCATTTTTTTCTTTTGGAACCTCTGATGTAGAGAAATGAAGTTCCAATCCCTGTTCTACATGATCTGTATTCAGCGTAATTTGGAACAATTCCATGTGAATAATTTCTTCAATTTACAAAGAAACTGAGAACATCATTTTTTCAGTAAGAAAAAACACTCTGGTGTGCTCACAGGCCACTAATACCTCATCCAGTTTCTTTACTTACTGGGAGATTGCAAAGAAGAACAAAGGAATTAAAATGAAGTTCATCCAAATGCTTCCAAAGACAGACGTTCTAAAAAAATCATGGGTTAAAAAAAAAAAAAAAAAAAAAAAAAAAAGATGGGTTATCCTTAGTCTTACATGACATAGTTAAGTCAATCTCTTGTCCCTCTACTAAAAAGGAATTTGTGTTTTGATGATGGATTTTTCTACTTAATTCTGTTAGACAAATGTCCATTGAAATTTTCATGTAGGATACTAACAGCTGGTTTAACATCTTAAATTGTTGCAAAAGCTTACTCTTTATAATTGAACTATTCTATACATAAGATAAATTTAGTGAGTTAAACTGATTGGCATTTGATTCACTCACAGGGTCTCAATTTTAAAGCTGTGGTTCTGGTGTCATTAGTATGTTAAGTTCTCAACTTACTTGCTTACAAAGTAAATAACAGAAAAGATGTCTTTCCTTAGAGACTTGTCTGCAAATTCATGTAGATAAGTTCCAGCACATTAAACAAGTATGTTACTTTGTTAAAGGATAGTGTGGCACAGGTAATTAACTATGAAGTCGTTAAGGCTTTTCTATGCTGTGACAGTTGTGTTTACCTATAACAGATTAATGAACTTGTCAAATGTTCCTTTTTCCTCTTGTTATTTCAGATCAGCCTTGAGTGGAATTTGACTGAAGATGTTCCAACAGTTTTATCTCTGGAAATGGTTAGCTTCAGGGATTATCTTTTGCTGTCTCTTCACAGTCTGCTTGGGCCAATATGATGATGGTAAGGATGTTTTTACTTTGACCTTTAGAGTTAGCCAGAATTTCAGTGGAACGTGAAACACACCATAGAAATGAGTAATGCTAATTTGTAGTTCATTTTTAAAGGTTGGCGACTCTGTGCAATAATTTTCCTTAATTAAAATAATCTTACAAAAGTAGCATTCAATGCACTTTGTTTTTTAATAAGGATTGCAGTATGGTAGAAAATCCAGTGCTAGGCCTCTAAATGAACATTTACTTATACTCACTAAACAAATGCTTAATTGTTATAAAAAAAAATTCAATTCTATTTGCTAATCGTTGAACAAACACAAACAGTAGCCTTAGGTAAAGCTTAGGAATGTAAAAGATACCAAAATTTCCTATGAGAAAAAAATCTCTGAAGGGGTCAAAGGTAGATGTCATAAGTGATTTTAGTGTTAGCACTTTAATTGGGGATTGCATTATTTCATCCCCCACTATTTTATTTAGAAAGAGTGAAAAAAATGTAAAAAACTTGGCATTAGATTTTCTAAGTCATTTCTTAATAGTAAATCAGTCAGTTGAGAAAGATATATTAGTCATCAAGCTCTGTAGGGACCATTTAACATGTTATATCTGCAGTGGCCCAAATGTGCCTGTCTTAGATATTTCAATATTGGAGGAATCTGTCTTTGAGTACGACATAATACAAGTGTGGAGTATGTGTATATATTATATATATAGTATATAATGTAAGTATATAAGTAATACTTTCAGTTTAAGAGAAGAAAAATGGATAAATTTTCCCACCCTAGAAGTTGGCTATTCAAGAAAAATGAGTTTGTTCTTTTATTATTATTAATTTATTAATTTATTACTTTTTATTACTTTTACTCGACATTTGTTCAGCATTCAGGGTACACAGGCGAGCAACCATCTCCTTACCCTTGTTGCCATGTTACCTTCTTGCTCTTAGAGGCAACAAAGATTGTGAATTTTGTGTGTGTGTGCTTTGCTTGGCTAAACTGAATGATCTGAAGATAGATGGATTAATTTGACTTTTTCCCAAACAGTGTTCAAACTGTGTACATATTAAAACATCCTCAGTCCTCCATAGTTAGGATATCATGCCTCTTTGGGGATTTGCAGAATAATTTACAATAGCAGCTATTTTCATAAAGTCACCAGCCTAAACCCTTGAAAAGTTCTGCTAATTAGCACAGTGTTTACTTCAAGTGCATCTGGATTTAATGTTCATGTCATCGCCATTTATGGAGATTGTGAATCTCCAGTCTAACAACAAATTTAAAAGTGCAGTAAGAAATAAATAATGTAACTGCTACTTTGAAGCAAAAATAAGAATCAGTGGAACTTAAAAGAGCATGACTTTAAATTAAAAGAATGCATTTTAAATCGTGCCCCAAGAATAGATGACAAATCAGTGCATTGGTATTTCTTTATGCCATAAGGCATTCTATTTTTATTCATATTTAGTGTTCACACTGAGAGGGAAGGATTCACTGTCATTGCTCACATTAGACTTTCACAAACCCTGTACTTTTTAGCAATGCAGTTTAGGTTATCAGAGGAAATCACTCCTGATTTAACCTGTAAAGCTATAAATTAGTTTCTTTAATAAGCTCATTACAGCTCTTGGTCTCTCTAAATGTGCTTGTATAGATAGCCTCCAAAATAAGATTATCAGGTCACTGTTGGCCATCAAGTAGTTACTTTCTGAAGCACAGTGCAACTTTACAACTGCCAAGTTACATTTTATAGTAAGGCTGCCCCCTCACTGCGCTCATGGAAGACCTCCTTCCAGCCACCGTTAGAAAGCCTTTTCAGTTCTCTCCTCCTGGAGATAGGTTGCTCAGTACTTAGGAAGACTGAAGGGACTGGAACTGTGGCAAAGAAACAAAAATTTTGTGTAGTTTTTATAGAGATTTCTTAACTTTATATGCTTTTCAGCATTCCTTCCATACTTGCGTCCTCCAATGAGCATGCCCCCAGAGGTAATAACACATTCCCCTAGGTGGCCCTCAGGCCTTTACTTCTCTCTGGTCTCCTTCAATTAGGGACTCTGATATCACTTTTATTCTATTGTTCATGAAAATGATTTTCATAGGTACTATTTTTTTTAAATCCATATAAAATTTGAGCCTACATTATGAAGGAATTAAATCAGGAGTAAGCAAAGCCTAGCTAAAACACAAAATAACACTTAACTGGAATACGTGATATGAATTTCTTGAACCAATTTTTTTATCCAAATGCTTGGGGATGCAGGTATGGGTTAGATTGAAGGAAGACAATGGTGATAATCATAATCATGATAGAAATATGTGAAAAAAAGGAAAAATAAAAGCAGTTTTGCCATAGGTAATCCACTGATTGGATTAGCCCATTTGATAGTTGACGACTGATTTCCATACATAATTAGGAGCTTCAGATAGAGGAAAATGAAGGAGAAAAAATTGAAACTACCCTAAGGCTATTAGTATAACAGTTTGGGTCACTGTTATGTTAAAACATAGAATTCTCCTGGACTTGCAATTAAAAACAGTTTCCTCTGTTTTTCTTTGCATTTCCTTGCTTAGGCATAAGGCAGTTGGAAGGGAAAAATACTGTTTATTCAATAAAAATTTTAACCTGAAATGAAATATTCTAGTATTACCCAAATGTGTGAATCTGCTTCTAAGAAAAGTATATTGCATAATTGTTATTTTCAATATTTTACAACTAATTTTTTTACTTGGGAACTTGGGCTAAATTTTGAGTCTTTTGATATTTCTCATTCAAATTGCTGGGGTAAGGTTTTAGGTTCAGTAATAAAATTTGAAGATGGTCTATTCCTTAATGAGCATTTCATTTGTTTGATGACTACATATTTAAGCATGCATTAATAACATGAGATTGATAGTATGATATTACATTTTAAAAGTCAGAATTTAGCTAACCAATAGAATATTGGAAAACATAATTGATTTGTAGTTTATAGTAGCTACCCTCTTCCCAATAAGAGAGCATTAGGACTGATATTTTAGCTTATAGTTTAATGCATTATCAATCCTGACAACTTTATTGGAATGGGAGCATGTGCCCTGATCCCACATTGAGTGTGGGGAGCCTGAAAAGGAGGTACCATGGGAAGCAGAGGAAGCAAGGCTATCTGCTAAATTATATGTTGTGTGGGATAAAAAACATATTCCTTGTTCTACCATATTATTCACAGTGAGGTAAAGAAACCAAGTTGTCCACAGGGTTTGTGTTTTTGTTTATTTTGTTTTGATTTTGAGTTCATGAATGATTGATAAATGGGAGGCAAAGGGAGGAAGAAAGGAAAATGTTATATAGTTAAGGGGTATGTTTTATTTTCATTTTTTATTATTTCCTCTGCATTTTCAAATTGCCATGTTGAGTAGATATTACTTCCATAAGCAGATAGGAGAAGTATTTATTTAAAAACAAAAACCAAAAAACAATGTATTGTAACATTATAACTAACTTGGAACCAGAGCGTTAGAGTATTAGAGGAGTTTTAAAAGGGTATGTGTGCCAATGAGTGTGTGTGTATGTGTGTGTTACACAGAGAGAGAGATTCCCCTGTGTGTGCAGATCATGAAAGCCAGTATCAGTTTTTTTAAAGAAAGGGTTCTCCCTGGTTGCTCAAGCATTCAGCCTGGAAGACAAAAATCTTTCCTCTCTCCCTTGAGCTATTATGTAAACTAGCATATATCTATGATGTGAATGGGACCCTTATATAGCGCACAACCAGAACAACTTTCTGAAGGAATCCTGTTTATAAGCTCAGAAAGTCACAAAACTTCCTTAGGCTCAGTTTCCTTATTAATGATAACACTCTGAAACTCAGTTTTATGCAGTTTTGCACAGTACCTGACATATGATCAAGGTTCACTAAAACTGCTTTTTATCTTTATTGCTATTATTACTTCTTATTATTTATAAATAATTATGCTTCTTTTTATAAATTTATGTGCAAAGTACAATGAGTGCTTTGTGCTCTTGTGCACTATATGAACGTTCTTTCTTTATATCTCTCCAAATTTACTAAACACCTTGAAGATTTAACTTTGTTACATTATATTTTATTCTTAAAAGTATTAATGACTGTATTCTTTCCTTGGAGAGTTTACTGATTCAAATGAAACTATAAGTGAAGTTTGAGGAACATTTCCAGGTGTATTTTCAAGCTTGTTAGGTAATCTATTAATCCATGGAAGGTCAGTGATGAGATAGACATGTCAATCAATTAAGGGTATAGCCATGTTATAAGGTCTGAGACTAAAATCTTCTGAGATCTGACACTAAAGCCTGGAAACTTCATTTTTAGCAAGTGCATTTAGAGGTCATAAAGTAGAATGCCACTAGGTTAATACTAATTAAACTTAAAAGAGAGCGACATGCAAATTACAATGCTAATAATAGCATTATAAGGAAAATATAACTGCCCAATGAGCTGAAACACTTGTGTTTCCAAGAAAGATGTTTCCCCCCTTTAGATACCTTAAGAAGAAATGGTTATGTAAACTTAACAGCTCTGTGAGAAGAGTTAAATGATCTTAATGGTTCATGTGTCCAGACTATGACGGACTGTCACATAGGGCACTGTTACAGCAATATCCTTGCCTCATGGACTGCAATACTTTATTTGTGGGACACTCACGGTCTCCCCAGGATCATGCTGGAAATGTTTGTAGAATTTCTTATTTTTTGAGTTTGTTATTTCAAAGCTTAGTGCAGGTCATCTTCATCTTGTTAACATTATATTTCTCTGAACATAGTACAATGCAGAAGTTTCTTTTGAGTCTGTTTCAGTTATAATTAAATTAAAGGTGATTACTGGAGACTATACCTAAGTAATTTTCAATGAACTTAATTGTCTCTGAAACTTCTCAATCCTTCATTTAAATATGATTTCTTAAGGCAGCACACATCGAGAGATATAGAGCAATATACATGTACACACTCATACGTAATAGATAGATAACACACATTTTAGACAAAAATAAAACCACATATAGCATATATTTTATGCAAATTTTAATCTTAATATAATATGGACATCTTTCCTTGTGTGCCCCTTTCACTTATTCCATCTTACAGAGTGTATTTTTATTCTGAGAGGTTAAATTCAAGTTTTAAGAGTAACTTTGTTGTTTTCCCTACAGGCTGATTTAAAATCCTGAGTATTTGTCTTTTTTTTTTTTTTCTTGAAGCTTTATAAGCTATTAGATTTATATAAACTGTCTAGGTTATATTATTATGGAACATTTAGAATGGTATGACAAGAAAGAGCACCTTCAGTGCTTACTCCAGTAAAATTTTCCTAAACATTCTAAATTTCATCTCCAGATGAAAGCTTGGCTGTGTCCTCATTTTTAGATTGTATCCACACTTGAATTTCCTGTTTCCTCTTTTCCAAAGGTGAGTAATCTTGTGGATCCTATAGCCCCAAAATGGATTTGTTTCAGAGCAGAGGTTTGAAAAAGCATATGTCTTTTCTTGTTTTGGCAACAAGAAGTTTTTTTGACTTTTCTAGGCTCTGACCTTGGGCCTAGAAGGATTACTTCAGTAGCTTTTGTGTACTCTACTAATACGCTCCCATAAAGCCGATCTGTACACCCTGGAAGGCCAGAGAGCTAAAGAGTCCAAAAAGTAAATAAATAAACTCTGAGAAACAGAAGACCAATTATTGTACTTAGAAGATTCTCTCTCTGCTAACACACCCACACCCACACCCATACCCCCCAAAAAGTTTATTTCCAAGGTAACTTAGAACACCTAAGTACTGATATTTCAGATACTCTCATTGTCTCGTTGAGACAGGGAAAGAAGTAAAAGTTCTAATTCACTATCCAATACAATTAATAACTAGTAAGGTGGATGCTTCCCTCTCTGGTTCTAACAACCTAACATTTTTGAACCACTTGAAAAGAAAAATGCTCACATCCTAATTGTGTGAAAAGGCAGAATTCATTTTAAATGTTTTTAATAGAAATTGAAATTGAGCAAAAATGTAATTATAATCTTGCCTGGCTCTGAGTCATCAATGACTTATACAACTCATAATAGAATTGCTTTTCTTAGTTGGATCTTTTCCTGTTAAATCTCTGTGCTTGTTACCACCACTTCTTCACCAATTCCCTTAAGCTCTGCAATTTGGGTTTTCTCACATCTGTACTGATACTGCACTCTCTAAGGTCTCCAATGACTACTTTCTTGGACAAATCCTGTAATTTTCTAGCATTTCAGCAAACAACGTTATTGATCTACTTTTCTTTCAACTTTTTTTTCTCAGTGTTTCTTTGAACTGACTTTTCCGATTGTCTATATATCAGACATTGTCTTGCTGGTGAATATTCTACCTTTTTCTATTCTGTGATTTTGAAATTGCCCACTCTTGTTTATATTTCCATAAGGAGTCATTCTATAATGAGCCAATTTGGATATTTTCTGACAATTAAACAAGGTCCTCTCCTTGGTCATGTTCTATTTTCTCTAACTTCCCTTTCACAGTGCTTTCATCTAACTGCATATCCACTGCACATACTATCACTTTTTCTCTAGTCCACATTTTCACTTTTCTACAGAACATTTATTTGCTTTGCATTTTATTGAATATCAACTCCAGGAAAGATATTAGGGAAACAAAAATGAGGCAGTTGCTTCATTCAAGTATAAAAATGAGGTATATAGTCAGTACAATGTAATTTATATAATGATAGAATTATGTATAGCATATGTGTTTTGGGAGGATACAAATGGAAAACCTGCTAAAGAATTTGGGGTGGAAAAAGTTGGAAAATGTTTGTAGGATGAATTTTGATTTTTCAAGGTAGGGAACTGGAAATTTCAGAAAAACTGAAGAATACTCAGTTGGTGTTCTGATTTAAGACGTACACAGATATCTCTGTGTAGAACTGAGGATTGTGTATGCTGTTTTATGACGTTGTTCAGGGAAGGTTAGATATTAAAGTACCCAAAGGTAACAAAGCATCATGTACTTGGTTGTGTTCACCATCTATCCAAGGCTTATTTATAATTTCATCTCCTTCATAGAACTCCAGTCAACAGCATCTCTCTCTCTCTCTTTCTCCGATTCTTAAAAGCTATTTCTTGATTGCTTGTAGTTCTCGGTTTTTGTAATGAATTGTGTCTAATGCTTTCTTATATACTATTAAGAAGTGTTCCTACAATTTCACAGGCATCATTTCTACAAGTTTCTTGAAATCGTAAATCATATTGATATGTATTTTATGTGTAAACAGCTTCTCTTTACAATAAGCACTAACATTCATTTAGCATTTATTAACAAAGCCCTTCGTATAGATTATTTTATTTAATCTTCACAAGAACTCCATGAGGTCCTTGTGATTGTCATAATAATCACATACCATTTCACTACTGTTACGCCTCATATATAGATCAGGAAACTACAGAGACACAGAAGGGTTAAGTTGCTTTCCCAGTCTGATATTACTCCCACTATTGAGTGGCAAAGCTGAAACCAACCCATTATCTCAGCTCTACATGCAGTAATTACATGCTGTGCTATTATATTATGACATCAAAATCTTAACCTTTCCTGAAGATTTTACTCAAATTCTACTTATTCCTTGACACTAAATTATTCATTATTCTTTGATGTTGTTACTAATGATATTCATTCAAAATTAAGTGTGGAGAGGTTGGTAAAAGGGTACAAACATCTAGTTTTAAGATGAATAAGTTCCGGGGATCTAATGTACAACATGGTGACTATGCTTAGTAATACTGTATTGTGTATTGTATACTTGAAATTTGCTAAGAGAGTAGATCTTAAGTGTTCTCACCACACTAAAAAAAAAAAAAAAAAAGGAACTATGTGAGGTGATGGATACGTTCATTAACCTGGTTGTGGCAATCATTTTACAATGTGTAAAGTATCAAGCCATATACTGTGCACCTTAACTATGTACAGTTTTTGTTTGTCAGTTAGACCTCAATGAAGCTGGAAAAAATTAATATCCACCTTCCCCTTTATATTATGTCATATAATGTTTGTTTTTATGTTTAGATTATAAATTCCTGAAGACAGAGACTGTCTAATTTACTTTTGTTTCCCTCAGCACCTGGCTGGTAAGCCTTGTATAAAGAAAAATAGAATTGAGAGATGACGTGTTCTTTTTTAACAATGTAGTAGCAAGTAGGTAAGCTTTGAGGATAGTAGTTGGAGTTCAAACAGCAATTCAAAAACATATTTAGTGAGAGTTTGATTTATACAATACGGCTCAACATTAACATACGGACCAAAGCAATCAATAAATTACCTGTGCTATGGACGTATTACACACAGCATCCCTTTTAGCATTCTGCTGGAAAACAGAGTTTAGGTAAATTATATATAATTTCTTTTTTAGAAACTCAATATTTATCCCATTATAGGGCAGCATTTAGAAAAGTCTTTGTAGAAAACTCAGATTGAATCTGTCCTCTCTTCAGGTGTGTTTTCTGTCTTTTTCTGATTATTAGCTGCTGTTCTGGGCATTTTGTTCAAAATTTTGGTGGATCACACTGCAGCAATTTTTCCTGACATCAGCTGTTCTGTTCGAGATACTAATCTTTCCTACTCTTGTAGGATCCTATACTGCCCCTCAGGGCTGCTCAATTAGACTGCTCAGTGATGACTGTTCAGCTACTCTGAGTTTATTAAGTGTCTTTATTGAACGGTTGGAATACTGATGAGAGCTGTTCAGGCTTAGACTTAGATAATGTGTGAAAAGGACAATACTAACTCAGTCATCAATATTTTATGTGGTTATATCCAGGATTTGGCCATTGTTGGTCTGCTGGATACCTAGAATGCAATTCTGATGGTATCCCCATAGGGGGAAAACTACAGCATTTTAAGGTAACATGAATAATACATTATGCTGATGATTTTTATTCATTCATTCTTCAGGTACAGTAAGCATATGTAATGTCTATTATGTACACATAAATTTTCTAACAGTTATAGCTAATATTTATTGAGTTATTTCTATGTGCCAAATAGCTTACATATAGTACACACTCTCCTCTACTCACATTGTATATTTATACATAATATACATGATATATGTATCATTGCATTTCAGTTACACAAGCTTACATAGTTTTATACAAATATTTTTAAGTGGCCACTAGGTGTCAAGCCTTCTTCTATGCATATAGCAAACAATAAAATAGACAAAAATATCCTTATTTTTATGGGGTTTGCTTTACATTGGAGGGAGACAGAAAATAATCCAAATCATTAAGAAAATTATATAGTATGTTAGTATGTGAAAGGGGTTATATCAAAAAATAAAGCAGGGAAAAGGGATACTTAGGGGAATACAATTTTAAATAGGAAAGCATGGGAAGAACTTACTGAGAAGTACCCTTGGAGCAAAGTTTTGAAGAGGATTATGGGAAATCTATGTAGATTCCTAGAAGAGCATTGAAAACAGAGGGAACACTGCATGAAAGGGACTTGAGATGGGGACATGCCTAATGTGTTTGAAGAACACAATTGCAAGCAAGCTATGGTGGGTGAAATGTTGAGCAGAGTGAGGGAGAGGGGACAGAGATAAGATCAGAAAGGTAAGGCTTCCCTGGTGGTGCAGTGGTTAAGAATCCGCCTACCAATGCAGGGGACACGGGTTCGAGCCCTGATCCGGGAAGATCCCACATGCTGCGGAGCAACTAAGTCCGTGTGCCACAACTACTGAGCCTGTGCTCTAGAGCCCGTGAGCCACAACTACTGAGCCCGTGTGCTGCAACTACTGAAGCCCACACGCCTAGAGCCCGTGCTCCACAACAAGAGAAGCCACCGTAGTGAGAAGCCCGTGCACCGCAACGAAGAGTAGCCCCCACTCGCTGCAACTAGAGAAAGCCCGTGTGCAGCAACGAAGACCCAACGCAGCCAAAAATAAAATAAATAAATAAATTTAAAAAAAAAAAAAGATCAGAGAGGTTAGATGGATGGAGACAGATTGCACAGGCCTTGTGGGCAATTGTAAGGACATTGTCTTTTTCCTCTGAGTGAGAAGGAAAGCTACTGGAGTGTTTCAAGCAGGGGAGTGAAATGATTTCACACAAGTTTTAACAAAACTGCTTTGACCCTTATGTTGAGAATCATCAGTTAAGTTCAGTGTGACCAGTGAGAAATGTATTAACAATATTCCAGGCAGAAAATAAAGATAGCTTAGACCAGGTTTTCATGACAGAAGTGGTAAAAATGGTTGACTGTGAATGCATTTTTAAGGTATAACCAACAGAGTTTGCTGGTGTGTTGGATATAGAGAAGACGAAAAAGATAACATTTAAAGTTTGATATCAATATATTTGGTCTAACCATCAGGCAAGACTGAATGACTGACCTCATCAAAGGAATAAATGTGGCTAGAAATGAGCCATAAAAACAATGATCATACAGTCCAGGAAGATGAGGTAGAACCATCATCTTAGATGAGGAAGAATATTAATATAGAGAGACAGTTAATGAGAAGAAAACCAGAAGAGAGTGGTTTACTAAAAGCCAAAGGAAGAAGGCATCTAAAGGAGAAAGTGATCAGCTGTGTCAAGTCTGATCAAGTAAGGTGAAGTATGAGAACTGATTATCAAATTAGCAATGTGATGTTCATTCATAGCGTTGACAGGAATAGTTTGGTGCAATGTTGAAGGCGAAAGTTTGGAGTGGTTTTAGGAGAGAGTGGAGGAAGAAGAAATGCAGGGAGTTTGAAGATATATAGTTTCTTTTTTCCTTTCTTTTTTTTTCTTTCTTCTTTTTAATAGGGTGGCAGTAGTAATAGGGAAATAGGAGTAAGTTTCAAGAACACATGCCCCACCTCAGGTCCTAGTGATATAAGGATATGATAAAACAGCCACCACCCCTGTGAGGCCCTGACAGACCTACGGAAAAATAGCATCTTCTGGGAAGACCCAGATTTCTAGCAGAGCAAGAAGAAAAGAATGTTCAGCAAAGTATGTATTATCTTATTTAATCTATTTAATCTTCAGTAAAACCCCGTAAGATAAATTCTATTATTATTCCTGTTTTCCAGATGAAGAAACTGAAGCTTTAAAGATATCAAGCTATCTTGCTTAATGTCACACAGCTCCTGTGTCTAAGAGCCACGATCCTAGCTCAGGCAGCCTGGCTCAAGCTGCCATACTCTTAACCACTGTATTTTATAGCCTTAGTACAAAGTGCTACAGGACTCATGAAAGTACAGTAATATGGACCCTAATCCATGGAACCTTAGGAGAATGATGGAAGCTTTGATCAATTTCTATTATATGTTCAATTATTCAATATATATTTATTAGCATTTACCATATGCCAGTTTTGTGCTAAATTTGGGGGTTGAAAATATGACTAAGATACATTTCTTGACCTCATGAATGATACTGCCTAGTTTATATGAAACATCAGCAAAAGGGATTACAAGTATAAATCAGTGTACTGTATATAGATTGTGAGAGGCTGAAGTTAAACGAATGGCATTTATGCTGCCTGCCTAGAAGTGTGCTAAAGTCTGTATCAATTGTAGTTAGTGGAAGAAAGATTTATAGGATGAGATACTTTGAGCTACTTGGAAAATGAATGAGGAGCTTTGATAGATTTAAATCTGATACATATATCAGATGGGCAACCTAAATGCCCATCGACTGACGAATGGATAAAGAAGTTGTGGTACATATATACAATGGAATATTACTCAGCCATAAAAAGGAACAAAATTGAGTCATTTTTTGAGACGTGGATGGATCTAGAGACTGTCATACAGAGTGAAGTAAGTCAGAAAGAGAAAAACAAATATCGTATATTAACGCATGTATGTGGAACCTAGAAAAATGGTACAGATGAACCGGGTTGCAGGGTAGAAGTTGAGACACAGATGTAGAGAACAAATGTATGGACACCAAGGGGGGGAAAACTGCGGTGGGGTGGGGATGGTGGTGTGCTGAATTGGGCGATTGGGATTGACATGTATATAGTAATGTGTATAAAATTGATGACTGATTAATATAAAAAAATCTGATACATATAAATTCATATGATGCACAGTCAAAGCAAAAGGGAACATGAGAGGATTAATAGATGATAAAGCATTGGTAGTATGTGGATATGAAAGATTATCTATGGCACAATAGTTAAAGCATGAGCTTTGGAATCAGACCTTGTTCAAATCCTGGCAAAATCAGTATATGATTTTTGGTAAGTTATATAATCTCTCTATGACTTAGATCTCCATCTGTTAAAGAAGGATAATAACAACTCTGATTTGATTGCTATTAGGATTAACTGATGGTATGTATGTCAATTGTTTAGCATGCTTTCTAGCATATAGGAAATGATAAAAACATATTTTTGGTATATTATAATAATTATTACTATTTTCAAATTAAAGTAAGATAGACAATGTTACATCATCATTAATCAATATTTCTTTAGGTTTCCTTTATCTGAAAACATTTACACAAACACACACACACACAATCACACACTGTATACTAAACTGACAACTTCTTAGAACAATCACTATACCTTCTACATACTTATTTCTGCATACTATAATTCTTTGTATGATTTTCTGCCCACTTAGCCTGTGAAATTTTCAGCTGCATTTATTAATGGTGTCTGGCATAGAAAAGAAGCTCAGTAACCATTTGGAATCTATACCTTTTCCATTTTCTCCTATCTCTTATTTTCTCTACCTCCTTCAAGTTTTTCTCAATTTATATTAGTTTCATTTTTTACAAAGGAACTTCCTTTAATTCCTTCTTATTTTTCTTTCTTCACTTATATGTGGATGCTTCTCTAATCACTTTATTCCTCTCATTTTTTAATGTTTCACCCAACTCCGTCTTTCATTCTAATTTTTATATCTCTCTCCTGTTTCTTTGTCTTGTCTTCTCTCTGTCTCTCTGCCTCTCAACACTTGCTCAACTTTTGTTATCTTTCTACCTCGCTTTAGCTAATTTAAATTCTAGAAAGCACAATAAACATCTTCTTGGCTCTAGTTACTTAATATTTCTAACTGATGGGTCTACTTTGAAAAAGTAATCTTAACTGGACTTTTAGCCTCCCTGGTTACAGAAAAGAATTGGGATAGTATTGTAGGAAAAAGGAAAAAAATTTCCAGAGTGCATTTTCATTCTCATAATATAAAAATTACCAGAATGCACACACATATTTTAAAACCTCTAAAGCTTCCTTCTATTATCAGATGAGGAACATTTTAAAGGAGATGCCATCCTATTCCTTCCCAATGATAGTGAACTTGGAAAAAAATTTCAGTTTATTCTCTAAATTTCTAAGATTGAAATTCAAACTAAGATCTTTGTTAGAGATCATTTATTAAATATCAATTCCATGGGAGTTCTTTTGAATATACAAAGTGAGATATAGTCCCAGAAAAAGAAAACTAGAAGGAATATCATCCAATGATATCCAAGACTCAACTTAGAACTATTCTTTAAAAAAACAATTTAATGTGGCTAATTCCAGAATGATTTAGTTAGCTAGTCTGTGTTCTCATAATATTCTGTGAATGCCACTTTGACAGCCTTATGAGTTTTCATGTCTATGTCCATAACTATGCTGTAAAATATTTAAAGGATGTGTTAGTTTTCTATTGCTGTTGTAACAAATCACCACAAAATATGTGGCATAAAACAACACAACTTTATTCTTATAGTTCTGTATGACACAGATCTCATTGACCTAAAATCAAGGTGTGGACAAGGCTGTGTTTTTTTCCTGAGGTCTAAGGGAGAATACATTTTCTTATCTTTTCTATCTTCTAGAAACTGCCCACTTTCCTTGGCTCATGGTCTTTCCTCCACCTTTAAAATTAGTAACAGTCAGATGAGTTCTTCCTACAGCACATCACTCTCATTTCTTCCATAATCACATTTCCCTCTGACTCTAAATTATTCTGCTTTAGGTTTCCATTTTTTAAGGACCCTAAATAATCTGGATAATCCAGGATAATCTCTTTATCTTAAAGTCAGATGATGAGCTAACAATTTTATTTGAAATATTAATTGTCCCTTGTCATGTAGTGTAATATATTCATAGGTTCTGAGAATTGAGATGTGGGAATCTTTTGGGAGATATTATTCTGTTTATCCCAAGGGGTATAGTAAGTTATCTGGTGTGTGTCATGAGCTCAATAAATATGATATTGAAACAATCAAGTTTCAGGACATATTTAGCCTGGGTTTTTTTTTTCAGCACCACGGACAGCACAGGGAATATTAAATTTTTGAATGTCTGAAGCAGATGAGGACCTGGTATGTGGACAACGTCTAGGTTTACTTGACTAATAAGTTTAGTACAAGAATCTCTTATTAAAGAATTCCTTTAAAGTTTTTCTTTTTATGTAAGAGATGAGGAAACTCTGTCCCAGATAGTGGGAGTAAATTTCTCTTCAGCTTGTTGGTAGAATAGCTGAAGTTTATGTCCTCTCAAATTTTAGCCCTGCCATTCCTGATATATCCTTTTCACAAAATAATCTTATATAACTGGTCTCACTTATTGATCCTCTGCTCTCAAAGTCGCATCACAATCCTACAGTTGTCAGGAAGTACTGTGTGTCATTGATACCCATGTCTTGAATAGGAGTAGGATAGGCAGAGGCATATATGACAGAAGGAAGAAAAATAGCACAAAGGAAATAGCAGATGCTATGACATTAAGTTTTGAAAGACTTTTATATACTTGGGAGGGTCACAGTTTAATGAAGTCCTCTTGTTTTACCATCAGTATGTCTCAATATAGCCATGGTTTGTTTTTTTTTTAAATTTGTTTATTTTTGGCTGCATTGGGTCTTCGTTGTTGCGCGCGGGCTTTCTCTAGTTTCCGCGAGCAGGGGCTACTCTTCGTTGGGGTGCCCGCAGACTTCTCATTGCGGTGGCTTCTCTTGCTGTGGAACACGGGCTCTAGTGCGTGGGTTCAATAGTTGTGGCACTCAGGCTTAGTTGCTCTGCAGCATGTGGGATCTTCCTGGACCAGGGCTTGAACCTGTGTCCCCTGCATTGGCAGGCGGATTCTTAACCACTGCGCCACCAAGGAAGCCCCCATGGTTTATTTTTTACATGATTTTGGATGAAACAAACAGAAACATACATAGCCCTGTTTCCTAATATTAGAAAACAATAGGACTATATCATTTGGGGACTTAAGTTTCTTATTACCAAGTTATACAACTGAGGGCTTTAAAAATATTACATTGTATAGATTTGGGCCTCTTTGTGTCTTTCTATCATTCCAGTTATTAATTCTAAAAGGTTGAATAGTGATGCTAGGCTGTAACCTGGCAACCTTACCCAGGTTCATCTATCAGATTTGCTCTTTTCCCTCTTCTTCCTGTTTTGTACATTTCAAAACATTTCACTGTGTAAAAATCTTTAAGCACACTGTACACACTGTATTTTTTACCACATGTGACTTCTTGATAATATGTGGTTAAGATATCTTCATGATTTGCCAACATTATTCATAACATAAATTTCAGACCCCGAGGGAAAATGTGATATATCCAAATTAAACGCAATTTAGTTATACTGTGTGCAGAAAAGAGACCTGAGACTGCTGTCCTTGAAAAGGTCTGCTTATAAGGATGACCTTGTCTGGCATCTGAGAGAGTGATTACCTCTGGGGGTGGAGAGGCAGGGGGATGAGAAACTAGAGAGGTGTGTGCAGATGCAGCTTAATTGGTAATACTGTAGTTCCTGGATTAGGCAAATTGGTAATGTTTATTACATTACATAAATAAAAACCTTTTAAGAAAAGCACCATTAACTTGCTAATGATGATAGAGTATAATAAACTATTTATGATTAGTTTAATAAAGTACCTTTAAGATCCAATTAAAAATGTTAACAATGGGGGAAAAGGGCTTTGGAAACAGATTAGTATTTGATTCTTAGAATTACTGGTTTAATGACTTTATGTCAATTAACTTTTATCTCTTTGAGCTTCGGTTTCCCTGTTTCACAAATGGTAGTAACGACTCTCTCAAAATCTTTCTTCCGGAGAGGTTAATCATTAGATCTATTAACAAATATTTCTTGTTCTTAGAGGTACAATATAGGATTGCACTTCTGTGAGGTTTTTGTTTTTTAAGTGATGCACAGTTATGTTATTTGTGATTTAAAGTGAAGTTATGCAGGCCACCTCTGAATGAAAACTTTAAGAGCCAGTGTATAATTCACCACATTTTCTTCTCTCTGCTGAGTGTGTCATCACTCACCACTGCCAACCTGCTTTCCTGGGCAGGTATGCTAAAAGAATCATTTGAACATGGAGAATGACCAAGAATACATACATTTTGTTGTCTTAAGCCTCTTATATTTTGTATTTGTTACCACAGCATACCTTTTCCTATTCTAACTAATAAAACTTTTATTAAATGAGATATAATACGTGATTTCAAATAATAGTACTTATACTTAAATGAATTCTACTTGTGTAACAGAGCTGTGACAGAATACCACATAGAATGGGTAAATTTTGGTGAGAGAAAGATTAGAAAATTTCCCAGTATGTGGAGATATATATGTTTCAGAATGATAAATCCAGAGACATTAAACATAAACTCTTCACCGTTTTTTGCCTGGAACTGTTTCTTATTACTTGAATTGTTAAAGGAAAGCTCAGCTAAATAAGTATAGTTTTACATGAATTTCTTAAATAATTGTTTTCATTCCAGCTTTGCCTTCCCTATGAATCAGAGAAGCAAGTCCTGGAATGATTTATTTCTTTGTAAGATCATTTTTATATGTTTTAAAAACAGGCAAAACTAAATAGTTTATTGTTTAGGCACACATGTGATTGACTGATAGATTTTAGCAAGGAAAAGATAATTGTAAAATTCTGGTGAATGATTACATGTACCATGAGTTCAGTGGTGAGTTCATGGCTGGAAATCTCTATCTGCTAAAAGAGACACATACATTTAGGAATCCACCTAAAAAAACAAATTCTCTGTTTTGGGCTTCTTATCGAAAGTAGTGATGCAAGGTATTACACGGTATTTTAGGAGTGTAGAGAAGAATGAACTGCAGTTTTATAATTGTAAAGAAGCCTAATCATGTGTCTTTTCTATTTCACTGAAGTTCAATTGTTTGTTTTAGTATATCCACAGCTGAAGCAGTTGGGAATTGTCATATATGCAAAAGCATCTTTCAAATTAACTGTCTTAATTACCAAAGTTAAAACCAAACATATAAATTTTCTTTTTAGTCTCTTTTCCTGTTTTTCATTTTGATCTCCATTCTCCTCATCCTCTTTTAAGAAACTTTATAGAGCCCTAGCTCATACACTGAGAACAAAGGCATCTCTTATATTAATGGATAAATAATTCTCCAATTTCCAAATGAAATTGTATACTTTTAGATAAAATGAAATAATTCCAGGGACTTATATAACCTTCAAGAAGTAAAATTAGTAAAATATTCTTTATTTTCCATAGCTATAACAAAGTAGAACTGCTGTTGACATCTGTGAAGGAACATTTTGAGATTTTAATTGTTTACATTTTTTTAATTTTGCTATTCGACAGAGCATATAAATAGCATTCCTAAGTATAGAAACAGTGTCCAGGTCTCATAGTTTCATTTGCATAAAAGTCCATTCTCTTGAAATGCAGTCTTGTTTTTGTCCTTGATAACAAATGTTGCTCCTGACACAAATGTCTGAGAGTGAGGAGCCCTCATGAATTACTCTTAGTCATTTGGCTGTGGACATCAGGACAGTAAAAGTGTGGAAGGGATCTGTGATTCTGAGGAATGGCTCTCAGAGCAGGAGACAGATGCATGGCTGGTGTGTGAGTGTCTTGGAATATCAGAGGATGCATGGACTCATGGATTGTCTGGCTGTTTGCTTTTAAATTTTCATAAACTCTCTCTACGTGCCTAAACTCTTTTTTGTGATTTAGATTCAGTTTTTCTTTATTGTCGAGAGATCTCCTCACAGTGAATATATTCATTAGCCTTGGGTGAGAGACATAATTGATTTATATATAATTCTTATTTTCTAAAACCTTGGAGATCACAGAGACTCCAAGGAGTCTAAACTCAGGCTTCAGTCCGGTAAGCAGAGCTTCTCATGGGGTTGTGGTTTTATCTCCACAAGTGAGAATATACTTTTCATTCCCTGCTTCCTTTTCAATATTCCCATTAGTGAGAGTACAGGCCATCTAGTACCTATCCTAGTTGACCTATAAGTATACACACCTCCCCCAAAAAACTGTATTAATATTTTTTCTTGGAACATAACAGACCAAATCCTTTTGAGGCGGGATCCAGGTCTGATTTTAGAATCTGTGGCATATTTTTGGATTTGGAAATTTCAGCTAAGTGACTAATAAACCTGTGACTACTCTCCTTTTGATTTGGTTTTGGGGCAGCCCCTTAAATTCCTGTCTGAGAAAGCTCAACACTGCTGAAAGAATTTATTGTTTGTTCCAGCCAAAACCTGACTAAAGGTGCCTGACCTATCTCTTCTTAGAGCATTTACTTTAGAAAACATGCAGTTGTAAATACTTTTCTGTCCCTTTGAGATATATCTTCTACAACCTAGGAATATCATTCTCAAGGACCCTTTGAAATTTGATCATCAGGAAAGATAGGGGCCCTGTCTCCTAGGCTCTGCTGGAGGGTAGGACCCTTACTTTGATAAGTGCCAGTTAACAAACACAGGTGGCCTAGACACATTGGCCACCCCTTTAAAGTCCTTTGGTATTTTTCCTTTAGCACACCTCAGCATTGAAAAAGCCTCCTGCCTTTTGTTTCAGCAGACTTGAGCCCAGTTTCTGAAGTCTTTCTCCCATACTGCAGTAGTCTGAATAAAATCTGTCTGGTCCTTTTAAACATGTCCAGCTTTGTTTCCTTTAACACTTTTAATGTCTGTAATTTGTCATCAGATAACAAACTCAAGATCACCAGCAGTTTTTTGTTTTGTAATATTTTTAATACTTACACTTTTAAAATATCAAGTAAACTCTAGACAAATCTTTCTAAATCTTTTCACCATATTTCTCTTCTCTCTTTTGTTCCTTCACTGTAAATCCCGGGTTTGAAAGTTGGCTTATGCCAAATTACATTTAGAGAATTATAATTAATTTATTTACCCTGTTTTAAGCAGCATAACATCTACACAAATATCTCTATAGAGAAACAGTATTATAAAATTAATTAACATACTTCCAGCAAAAATAAAAAATCTTTATTACCTTATGGCTCTTCATATTCTAAACATTTTAATTTTAATTAGGCTTTTAAAATTTTTTTTAAATGCCTTAAACATGCACCCAACTTTTTGTCTTTGCAATCACTGTAATAGCTCCAGGCAAATTATTTTTCAAATAACTTAATTTCGCAAGATATTACTTTGTACAGTCAATGTATAAACCACTGATTGTTTCTAAATTTTCCTGTGTTTATGACAGTGAATATCAGAACAGGTAGCTAGTGGAACCCAGTGTATAACTATGAATCAACTGTACCAGCAATAAATGCTTTCACAGAAAATTGTTCATGAAGATTTTAATGGTTTAGAAACTAAAATATCTCAGCTTCATCCTGATTAAGAAGATGGATTTTTAATGTAGTTCACATTTTAACTAATGAGGGTCAACTCATGCATTTTAGTGTTCTAGAGAATAGAGACTTAGTTTTAAGAGCCCAAAATATGGCATTGTTTATTTCTAACTAAAGAAATAAATGAGTCAACATTTTTCCACACTAATGTTAAATAAAATTTAATTATAATAAAATTATATACTATTATCTAAGACTGTATTACACACCCAATTAGATATAGTATAAATGAGGACAAAATAAAATTATGATTTTACTTTTAACCTGCTTCTTTGAGGTGGATGAGAAATTAATAATTGAAGAAATGAATAATGGAAGAATTTGTGTCAGATGAATTTATAGGTGTGCAAGAAGAAAATACATGTGAATCCTCAAAAGGAACTTCCACATAATATTTTCTCTTTATCACTTAAATATGCAGACTCAAAGTACTGCTTTGAAAGGTTAGTGTGCCTAATGCTCAGTTATTGAGTTCAGAATATTCTTTCCCCATTGCTCATAACTCGTACATAATGCTGTGATAGACGGGGGCAAGCCAGTCATAATGGTATGACAGCCACTAGCAAAAATGTATGTAATTTTATGCCTCTTTTAGCTTGAATTACCACAATAATATCATGAATGAACTTTTTCTAATTATTTGAGTATGTTAAAATGTAGTTGTACCGAATGTTGTTTGAGTACCTGTTGACCATATAATTTTTCTTTGACTGAATGCACATGTAAATAACTGATAAAGTAATATGGAACATTATATTTTTAGTTGTTTTCTTAGAACAGGTAATATGGCAGTACTTATCCACTCTAGTGATAGTTTCAATTCCTTTAAGTCAAAATAAATTATGGAATATGACAGAAAATTGAAGAAATACAGTGAAAATTGAAGGAATACAATCAATACAATTGATAGACAATCCATTAAACAGCTTTGTGAATTGAGTGTATTAGACTTTTTTAATGTAAAATTATTTCTGCTTATTCTTGACCATTTGAAATTGTTTGTCCTATAGGTATTCAATCTAATCTATAAAATTAAATAATCATTATTCCCCCCACACTCCCTTATCTATCCACCTTCTACCTAATTGCTCAAGCCAAATTTTGAGAAGAAAACTGGATTTCCTTTCTCTACTATCTCTCATATATTTATACCTATTCTGTATATTAGTTCTATTGATTCTACTCATTAGTTCCTTTCTCTATACACCTTGCTATTTTATTAGTTAACATTTTCATGTTCTATTAAAATGACAACTATAGTAGTCTTTCCGTATCCATGGGGGAATTGGTTCCAGGAGCCCCCACATATACCAAAATTCACAGATGCTCAGTCCCATAGTTGACCCTGCATATCTGCATTTCCACACCCAAGGATTCAACCAACCTCGGATTATGTAGTACTGTAACTATTTATTGAAGAATATCAGCGTATAAGTGGACCCACACAATTTAAACCCATGTTTTCCAAGGGTCAACTGTACAGTGGTCTCCTAAATGATCTCACTGCCTCATTAAACTTGCACTTTTTCTTAGAGTACTCTTTTGGAAAATAAGGAAACACTACAAAAGTAATTTTTTTTTATTTTTTAATTTTTATTGGAATACAGTTAATTTACAATGTTGTTAGTTTCTACTGTATGGTAAAGTGAATCAGTTATACATATACATATACATATATCCACTCTTTTTTAGATGCTATTTCCATATAAGTCATTACAGAGTATTGAGCAGAGTTCCCTGTGCTATACAGTATGTTCTTATTAGTTATCTATTTTATATATAGTAGTGTGTATATGTCAGTCCCGATCCCCCAGTTTATCCCTCCCCCCTTTTTCCCCCTTGGTAACGATAAGTTTGTTTTTTACATCTGTGACTCTATTTCTGTTGTGTAAATAAGTCCATTTGTACAATTTTTTTTATCAATAGATTCCACATATAAGTGATATCCTGTGATATTTGTCTTTCTCTGACTTACTTCACTCAATGACAATCTCTAGGTCCATCCATGTCACTGCAAATGACATTATTTCATTCTTTTTTATGGCTGAGTAATATTCCATTGTATATATGTACCACATCTTTTTATCTATTCCTCTGTTGATGGACATTTAGGTTGCTTCCATGTCCTGGCTATTGTAAATAGCGCTGCAATGAACATTGGGGTACATGTGTCTTTTTGAATCATGGTTTTCTCCAGATATATGCCCAGGAGTGGGATTGCTGGACATATGGTAGTTCTAGTTTAAGCTCCTTAAAGAATCTCCATACTGTTGTCCATAGTGGCTGTACCAATTTACATTCCCACCAACAGTGTAGGAGGGTTCTCTTTTCTCCATACCCTCTCCAGCTTTTATCATCTGTAGATTTTTTGATGATGTCCATTCTGACTGGTGTGAGGGGATACCTCATTGTAGTTTTGATTTGCATTTCTCTAATGATTAGTGATGTTGAGCATCTTTTCATGTGCCTCTAGGCCATCTGTATGTCTTCTTTGAAGAAATGTCTGTTTAGATCTTCTGCCCATTTTTTGATTGGTTTTTTTTTCATATTAAGCTGCATGAGCTGTTTATATATTTTGGAGATTAATCCCTTGTCAGTCACTTCATTTGCAAATATATTCTCCCATTCTGTGTATTGTCTATTCATTTTGTTTATGGTTTCCTTTTCTGTGCAAAAGGTTTCAAGTTTAATTAGGTCCTATTTGTTTATTTTTGGTTTTATTTTCATTACTCTAGGGGATGGATCAAAAAAGATCTTGCTGTGATTTATGTCAGAGAGTGTTTGGCCTATGTTTTCCTCTAATAGTTTCATAGTATCAGGTCTTACATTTAGGTCTTTAATCCATTTTGAGTTTATTTTTGTGTATGGTGTTAGAGAATGTTCTAATTTTAAAATGATTAAATCTTCTAGCCCAGCTTACAAAGTGCTCCATAATTCATCCTGCCTTCCTTATTCAAGCTCACCTACTCAACTTTTACCTGATTAACAACATGCCAAACAACTTAGATTTACTGAAACAAAACATAGATTTTATGCCTTAGTATCTTTCTCAGAGTTTGTCCAATATCTTAATTGGACATCTTCTCCTCATCCTTGAAAAACCAGCTGAAGCATCATTCTCTAGAAGCTTCTTTCCACCTTCATACCTTGTAGAGTCATTCACTCTCTGCTGTATGTGCTCTTGGTTCACAAACTGACCTCCATACAAGGAGGGAAGAGAGAGACCCAAGAAAGAGACAGACCACTCCAGATTGGTAGGTGGCAGGATTAATAAGCAAGGGGGAACTTATATATGAGGCTTATCTTGGGTGGTTGCAAGACAAGTAGATCTTCACACCTGTCCACGAGAATCTTAACATCTATGTAGAGCCTTAACTTGGCTCAATCATGTGTACTGTCCAGATGGTCTCAAAAACACCTTACTCTCTTGAGGTTATGTCCTTGGAACAGCTCCCACTGGGAGAATGGTGGGCATAACATGCATTCCAAAGACAGGGGAGGGGATGAAGAGCCTCTTGGAAAAGCCAGGGGCATCAGATACCTAACTTCCCCGCCACACACACCTCACCATACACTCATACACACACACGTACACACGTAAACTTCCTCCAGTAGAAACACACAGCATTAGCCCTGACCCCTATATACCCCCTTACAAACATAAAGAGTAATCTATCTCTTTTCAACAGAGAGATTACTCTATAATATTGTCCTTTTTCATCTACATATGTTACCTATCCCTCTGCACAGAATCTTATCCTTATTTAGTCCAAATCATTTACCTTATAAGAAGGACTAGTGACTCAGTAAACAAATGATCACATAGAAAACTTAAATCCTCATTCCACACTAATGACTAACTTTCAGAGTTCAAAATGACTCCCCTTATGCAAGTGAAGAAACTATATCTCCTTTCTCTTTCCCTTACAGCATTTGACACCATCAACCAATCCCCTTCTCTAATTTCACTCTCCTTGGTTGTACCTGTTCCTTTCTTAAGGAATATTCCTTCCCTTCTCCTTCCCTCCCCCTACATTTTAGCATTCATTAAGTTTTCTGCATGAATCTTCATTTATTGAGTCATCAGTCTTTCTTATAGGGTAGGTGATTCCAGGTAAGAAAGGATGAGATTGCTCAGAGAAGATTGGGATTTGAGGAGAAAAGATAAGAAGTTTGAAAACAAAAACAATGTTTAAGGACTATACTCTTAAAAAGAAAAGATTCTTATTTTTAGGTTAAAAGTAAGACAAATGGTTAGGGAATGAGTTTTCACAGGCAGAGAAAATAGAAGATATTGACAACTTTTTTTATTTCTGGATAAGGTAGGTGGGATTACCTACTTAAAATGTCTGACTTTAGGCAGATAAGAGAACTCAGAAAAATAGGCCTCTATGAACTTCATATTTTGTGAAGTCCTAGTAAACTTACTGTTTGCATATATCATATTGATATTCTCTTATAAAGTAAACTTTTCTTACAAAATAATCTTGGAGAGATACACAGAGATCAACGCATTTAATAAATTGAAACACTTATGCACTGGGGAGGATTTTTTTTATTAATAATAGTAATTATTGCTGGTAGCACACGTTTGGAAGGTCTCTAATCAATAGATGTTCATTTATTTGAAATAAAAGAATCCTAGCATTAATCCATTTTAAGATGAATGTTGTTTTTGTTATATAAATAATTACAGCCAAATTTAACCTTTATGGGTGAATCAGATTTATGTCCACAACGTTTATTTAAAATAAACTAAAACTGTATTACTTAAATAATAATTTTCCCTACCTACACAGTAAACCTTAGGGAACAGGTTATACTTAAATCTGTTATTGTGGTGTTCTCCAAAGAGGAATGTATTTTCTCTTCATTAAAATTTTAAAGATTGGATATTTTTATTCTTACTTATTCAGAAAACAGTATTAGATCTTTTATATTATATTTTTTAGGAAAGCACGGTAGGGTGTTTTATGAACAGTCTTCCAGTAGCAGGGAATAATAGAAGCATCATATGGATAATATTTCCCTTGGAATGACAATATCATTAGTGTAGACTGCTTCTTTGTCTTTTGCAAACAGAATTCTATTCAAAATACAGGCAATCCTACAGGACATGTAGGAGAAATATATATATATGTATTATAATTTTACAACAAAAGCTATTCTGTTATGATTGTTCTAATTATATACTAATAAGAACAATTTCTGCCTTAATTTCTCAGTGGCATCTATCATAAAATGTAGTTTTCAGCTTTCCTGAGAAAGCAGACAATGATGACATTCAAAGATTTAAATGTGCTGATATAGGCCTCTTTCTGAAGGTTCCCTGACATACTCATTGTCCTTGACTTTCACAGAAGAGTAAAAGGAATCAATTTTAGAACCCAACCCATATAATTTGTTTTACATCACCATTTTCCCTAAAAGCTTTATTTTGGCTCAGTTTACAAGACTAGAAATATCAGAATTCTTTCATCACTCTAATTCCTGCCTAATAGAATACTCCCTCCTAATAGAATAAATCCATTGTTTCAGATTTTTCCTATATGGTATGTCATTGTAATGTAGCAACATGCATATTTTATCAAACTTTGCCTCAATAACTTTCCCATTATTCTATAATTATATCATAGGTTCACAATATGATTCTTCCCACAATATATACAAATCTATGCATATCCAAAATAATGTCCTAGATCAAGAGTCAGCAAACATTTTCTGTAAAGACCAGAGAGTAAATAATTTGCTTTGTGGTCCAGATTGTCTCAGTTGCAACTATTCTACTCCGTCATTGTAGCATGAAAAACATCACCAATATGTAAAGAAATGGACAAGACTGTGAACATTGAAATTTGACATTTATATAATTTTCACATGTCAATAAATAGTATTCTTCCTTTGAATTTTTCTCATTTTAAAAATGTAAAAATCCTTCTTATCCTATTGATTGTGCAAAAATCAGGTGGTAAGCTAGATATGTCCAGTGGGCATTAGTTTGCTCACCCTGTCCTAGATGGCACAATCAGCAAACCTACTCTTAGAAGTCCAGTCATAGCTTTAGAAGGATACAAATTTAGAAATGTAGAAGAATACAGAGATGAAGTAGGAGAATACTGTAAACTTGTTCCACACAGCAATGGCTCCAAAATTTCCATGAAGGGAAGAGCCTTAATTGTGTCAATCTAGAAAATTAAATATGGAAATCTACTTAGAAAAGGAGTATAATGGTATTAACGGCAGCTAGATCCTTGTTTTGGAGCCACTTTTACAAAGTAAGCATACTTATTTACTTAGATCCTATGTTTGTTTAAGCTGTCTTTGGTGGAGGCCAATCCCTCTTCCTCATCATCCTTGGCCCTCCTCATTCCCCACTCCAAGTACTTACTTAAACATGATCAATCTGTTACAAGAGTACACAAGAAAGGAAAACTAAGGGGAAAACTGTGTATTTCTCATTTCATTATGTGTAATAATTGTGTTAAATTCCTCAACCTTCAAGACTTATCTCAATGTCACTATGAAACCATACCTGTTTCTCTTTCATATTTTCTCTTAACCCAATCCATGAATCATCAACCCTCCTTCCTTTAAATATTTAAAAGTTCTTGGTCCTTATTAACAGATGCTAATTAGCAGTCTGCCATGCAAGAGAGTTGAGAACTTTTTATTTTAAGTCTCTTTAAATCCATAGATTCTGAGGAGATAGGACCCATCTTAGTATTCTCACGAGTTTCTCCAGGAGAAGGCTTCATTTTTCATTGTCGTTAAACACTGTATTTTTTAATTGAATTCTACCTGTAAGATAAAATGTGAAATTTTTTCAGGCTCTTAACAATTAATTTTGAAGACCAGTGCTTGGATTTCTTTTCTCTATGCAAAAGGGAACGTATCATTAAAAATAGTAGTAATAATTAAAAGTGATCAAAGTCAAGTTTAAACTTTTCATATTAAATATATCCTTTTATTAAAAATAACCATTTGATATTTTGATATCTTCCTGTAATACCATTTTATCTACAGATTTTTTTTTATGTACAATAACATGCTACTGATATTTCCATACAAAGCAACCTCTGTGTATCTTCATATACAATTCCTTTAGAATGAGGTTATTTTAACACAAAAGACCTGAGGGTTTGTTTTTTTTTTTAATTTTGTTAAGGCACATGCTTCTATAATGATAATTCAGCATAACCATGTATTCTAATTGTAGAAATAGATAACATGAGGCAACTCATGATTTTGCCCAGTCCGCATCTGCGTGTATGCACACACATGCTCAAGTGGATAAAATTTATGTTATTAGAATATATATGTTTATTTACATACAGGGATAGCCAATGAAATAATATTAATGATAATCACCATAATCATAGTAATACATTTGTTAAATTCTTTCTCTGTGCCAGATATTTTATTATGTACTCTACTTGCAATTTTCTTCTTTGGTACTCCCAATAATCTTGTTGATGAAACATAACTTCATAATCATTGCTTCATTGCCATTAGGAATGACTTTACCTGAAATATTTCCCTGGTTCTTCCTCACAATATACGTTCTAGTACGAGGCTAGCCGGCCATGAATATCTGTATACAGGAAATGTACAAAATGAGGAAAAATCTGAACTCAATAGGATATTATTATAGCCTAAATATCACTTTATGAAGAATGGGTATGATCAATTGCTCCAGCCAAACCGATACTTATGCTGTTATTTTGATAAATACATTTCAACCTCAAAAACTCATGTATTTTGTTAATATACATAATCTGCCTATAACGAAACTACAGATATCAAGATATATGTTACCTCTTCTCATATTATGCTAAGATGTCAGGAGTTTCCCATATTTATACTGGGAAATAGCTTATACAGATGAACTCTTGATCTTTTAATGCCTTCTGAAAACTAAAAGTTAGAGTTGGGCTGAAAACTCATTTCAGATGATTATTTAGATGATCTATAGCCCTTCTTCTAGCTCCCCATTCTTTTTTTTTCTCCTTCCCTTCTTCTTGTTTTTCTCTTAATTCTGCTTTATTACAAATAATAATGGCAAGTTACACTGTATAGTGCATTGCTTATCAGTGACATAGGTTTATAATCTTAGACCATTCATAATTTCCATCAAATATTCATGTTTTTAAACTTGCAGTGAAATTGAATTTGCATTACTGATGAACTAAGTTTGCATTACTTATGAACTAAGTTTTCCTTTTTATGCTGAATTTTCTTTTTTTTTTTTCTTTAGGGATTAACAAAAACTAAAATGTAATTATTTAGAAAACTTATAAATTTGACATACCACTGCCAAATCTGTTTAAGAATGTCAAAAGTGAGGGAAGACACAAACCAAAGGGGAAATAACTCTAGATACAAAATATCATAAATGCCAATAAACTTGAAAACTCAGATGAAGTGTAAAATTTATGGGAAACCATAAAATACCAAAATTACCCTGAGAAAAAAAATAGAAAAATTGAATAATCTAATAAGCATTCAAAAAATCGAAATGGCAATTTCCAATATATACAAAAAAAAGAGAGCCTAGATGATTTTAGAGGTAACATTTTACCAAATCTTTAAAGAAAAGATTAATATTATCTCCATACTGTTCTCCATAGTGGCTGTATCAATTTACATTCCCACCAACAGTGCAAGAGGGTTCCCTTTTCTCCACACCCTCTCCAGCATTTGTTGTTTGTAGATTTTCTGATGATGCCCATTCTAACTGGTGTGAGGTGATACCTCATTGTAGTTTTGATTTGCATTTCTCTAATAATTAGTGATGTTGAGCAGCTTTTCATATGCTTCTCGGCCATCTGTATGTCCTCTTTGGAGAAGTGTCTATTTAGGTCTTCTGCCCATTTTTGGAATGGGTTGTTTGTTTTTTTAATATTGAGTTGCATAAGCTGTTTATATATTTTGGAGATTAATCCTTTGTCCATTTATTCGTTTGCAAATATTTTCTCCCATTCTGAGGGTTGTCCTTTCGTCTTGTTTATGGTTTCCTTTGCTGTGCAAAAGCTTTTAGGTTTCATTAGGTCCCATTTGTTTATATTTGTTTTTATTTCCATTACTCTAGGAGGTGGATCAAAAAAGATCTTACTGTGATTTATGACAAAGAGTGTTCTTCCTATGTTTTCCTCTAAGAGTTTTATAGTGTCCGGTCTTACATTTAGGTCTCTAATCCATTTTGAGTTTATTTTTTGTGTATAGTGTTAGGGAGTGTTCTAATTTCATTCTTTTACATGTAGCTGTCCAGTTTTCCCAGCACCACTTATTGAAGAGACTGTATTTTCTCCATTGTATATCCTTGCTTCCTTTGTCATAGATTAGTTGGCCATAGGTGCGTGGGTTTACCTCTGGGCTTTCTGTCTTGTCCCATTGATCTATGTTTCTGTTTTTCTGCCAGTACCATATTGTCTTGATTACTGTAGCTTTGTAGTATAGTCTGAAGTCAGGGAGCCTGATTCCTCCAGCTCTGCTTTTTCCCCTCAAGACTGCTTTGGCTATTTGGGGTCATTTGTGTCTCCATACAAATTTTAAGATTTTTTGTTCTAGTTCTGTAAAAAATGCCATTGGTAATTTGATGGGATTGCATTGAATCTGTAGATCGCTTTGGGTAGTATAGTCATTTTCACAATATTGATTCTTCCAATCCAAGAACATGGTATATCTCTCCATCTGTTGGTATCATCTTTAATTTCTTTCATCTTATAGTGTCTTATAGTTTTCTGCATACAGGTCTTTTGTCTCCCTAGGTAGGTTTATTCCTAGGTATTTTATTCTTTTTCTTTCAGTGGTAAATGGGAGTGTTTCCTTAATTTCTCTTTCAGATTTTTCATCATAAGTGTATAGGAATGCAAGAGATTTCTGTGCATTAATTTTGTGTCATGCAACTTTACCAAATTCATTGATTAGCTCTAGTAGTTTTCTGGTGGCATCTTTAGGATTCTCTATGTATAGTATCATGTCATCTGAAAACAGTGACAGTTTTACTTCTTCTTTTCCAATTTGTATTCCTTTTATTTCTTTTTCTTCTCTGATTGCCATGGCTAGGACTTCCAAATTTATGTTGAATAATAGTGGCAAGAGTGAACATCCTTGTCTTGTTCCTGATCTTAGAGGAAATGCTTTCAGTTTTTCACCTTTGAGAATGATGTTTTCTGTGGTTTTGTCGTATATGGCCTTTATTATGTTGAGGTAGGTTCCCTCTATGCCCACTTTCTGGGGAGTTTTTATCATAAATGGGTGTTGAATTTTGTCAAAAGCTTTTTCTGCATCTATTGAGATGATCATATGGTTTTCATTCTTCAATATGATAATATGGTGTATCACATTGATTGATTTGCGTATATTGAAGAATCCTTGCATCCCTGGGATAAATCCTACTTGATCATGGTGTATGATCCTTTTAATGTATTGTTGAATTCTGTTTGCTAGTATTTTGTTGAGGATTTTTACGTCTATGTTCATCAGTGATATTGGTCTGTAATTTTCTTTTTTTGTAGTATCTTTGTCTGGTTTTGGTATCAGGGTGATGGTGGCCTCATAGAAGGAGTTTGGGAGTGTTCCTCCCTCTGCAATTTTTTGGAAGAGTTGAGAAGGATGGACGTTAGCTCTTCTCTAAATGTTTGATAGATCTCACCTGTGAAGACATCTGGTCCTGGACATTTGTTTGTTGGAAGATTTTTAATCACAGTTTCAATTTCATTACTTGTGATTGGTCTGTTCATATTTTCTGTTTCTTCCTGGTTCAGTCTTGGAAGGTTTTACCTTTCTAAGAATTTGTCCATTTCTTGCAGGTTGTCCATTTTATTGGTATAGAGTTGCTTGTAGTAGTCTCTTAGGATGCTTCGTATTACTGCAGTGTCTGTTGTAACTTCTCCTTTTTCATTTCTAATTTTATTGATTTGAGTCCTCTCCCTTTTTTTCTTGATGAGTCTGGCTAATGGTTTATCAATTTTATCTTCTCAAAAAACCAGCTTTTAGTTTTATTTATCCTTGCTATTGTTTTCTTTGTTTCTATTTCATTTATTTCTGCTCTGATCTTTATGATTTCTTTCCTTCTGCTAACTTTGGGTTTTGTTTGTTCTTCTTTCTCTAGTTCCTTTAGGTGTAAGGTTAGATTTTTTATTTGAGATTTTTCTTGTTTCTTGAGGTAGGCTTGTATAGCCAATAACTTCCATCTTAAAACTGCTTTTGCTGCAACCCATAGGTTTTGGATCATCGTGTTTTCATTGTCATTTGTCTCCAGGTATTTTTTGATTTCCTCTTTGATTTCTTCAGTGACCTCTTGGTTGTTTAGTAATGTATTGTTTAGCCTCCATGTGTTTGTGTTTTTTATGTTTTTTTGCAATTCATTTCTAATCTCATAGCGTTGTGGTCAGAAAAGATGCTTGATATGATTTCAATTTTCTTAAATTTACTTAGGCTTGACTTGTGACCCAATATGTGATCTATCCTGGAGAATATTCCGTGCACACTTGAGAAGAAAGTGTAGTCTGCTGTTTTTGGATGGAATGTCCTATAAATATCAATTAAGTCTATCTGGTCTATTGTGTCATTTAAAGCTTCTGTTTCCTTATTTATTTTCATTTTGGATGATCTGTCCATTGGTGTAAGTGAGGTGTTAAAGTCCTCCACTATTATTGTGTTACTGTCGAGTTCCTCTTTTATAGCTGTTAGCAGTTGCCTTATGTATTGAGGTGCTCCTATGTTGGGTGCATATATATTTATAATTGTTATATCTTCTTCTTGGATTGATCCCTTGATCATTATGTAGTGTCCCTCCTTGTCTCTTATAAGATTCTTTATTTTAAAGTCTATTTTATCTGATATGAGTATTGCTACTCCAGCTTTCTTTTGATTTCCATTTGCATGGGATATCTTTTTCCATCCCCTCACTTTCAGTCTGAATGTGTCCCTAGGTCTGAAGTGGGTCTCTTGTAGACAGCATATATATGGGTCTTGTTTTTGTATCCATTCAGCAAGCCTGTGTCTTTTGGTTGGAGCATTTAATCCATTCACGTTTAAGATAATTATCAATATGTATGTTGCTACGACCATTTTCTTAATTGTTTTGGGTTTGTTTCTGTAGGTCCTTTTCTTCTCTTGTGTTTCCCACTTAGAGAAGTTCCTTTAGCATTTGTTGTAGAGCTGGTGTGGTGGTGCTGAATTCTCTTAGCTTTTGCTTGTCTGTAAAGCTTTTGATTTCTCCATGGAATCTGAATGAGATCCTTGCCGGGTAGAGTAATCTTGGTTGTAGGTTCTTCCCTTTCATCACTTTAAGTATATCATGCCACTCCCTTCTGGCTTGAAGAGCCACTCCTTGTAATTTCTCTGACACTGAGACCAAATAACCAAGGCCATTTTTCATTGGGAATATTTTTTTAATCTGTGTGCCTTTAATCAAAAAATATGTGGAAATTATGGAATGGGATAAGGACTAGAAAGAGTAGAACATTCTAAATACAATCTAAGAGGTGTGCAATATATTGGAAAATATGGCCATGAAATAATAAAATAATTGGACTTAGGCGACCTATAATGTTAATTAAAAGTTTAAAAAACAATGATATTAATCATTGTGGAAAAGCATGGAGGAGGTCAGAGGACACCAGAAGAAAGTGGAGGGATGAGAAGAGACCCCTGACAGGATGTTCATTTGTAGAGACAGAGCACTTCATCAGTGCTCATTCTGTTTAAAGCTTTAATATTTAGGTCAGATAGTGCCAAGTAAAATGGGAATGTAAAATCATTGTTTGTGGTTATTTTGTTCATGAAAAGTATTGAAGTTTAAATTGCTTAAAACTTCCAAAAGGATAAAATTTTGACTTTGAAAAGCCTTAAAATTTAAGCTATTAAAATTTCTTTAAAGAGCAATAGTGCCGTAATAAAAATTTCTTAAAAATGAATAAAACTTTCTACATTTCCAACAGCTTTTACATATATTTTTTTAAATTCTGGGAAGAAGCAGATAGCATAGATTTGCTGCTGGCAGGAAGCTGTGAAATGCTTGAATGACCCAACAGATGGTAAAACTCAAAATCTCTTATGACCTCATAGCCCCACAGGCTAGTGATGCCTCAGTATTTTTTTGGTGACATTTGAGATATTTCAAGAATTGTTTTCTGTTATAATAATATATAGTTATAGTAATGTACATATAGTTGTATATTACTGTGTGTGTTGCTATATACTGCTCACTAATTCTTGTACCAACGTCTTGTTATCCACTTTGTCTTTATGTATCGTAAGCATAGTTCTCTTTATTAAAAAAAAATCCATCCTTCTTAAGAAAAAATAAATAAGCTGATAACTGTTTAAAAACAATATAATCTTAAAGTTGGGAGTGGTCTTGGATTTTCTTATCTTTCCCATTGTAGGACTAATTTTTGCAATATTCATAGAAAGTCATTTAAAGTTGAGGCACTCACAAACTCACTTGTAAATCTGGATCATTGACATTTTTCTGCAGGACAGTTGCCAATAATCAATCAAGCCATTTTCCTCTCCTGTATCTTTTTTTGGAGGGGGGTGGTGCATGATCAGAATGAAACTCCTGCTTGTCTTCTTTCCTTTTAATCCTAGTTGAACTATGTTAATCTGCTGAAACATATATTAAAATTATCACAAATTTGCTCAGTTAGGTATCTTCTCAGATTATTTTAGAAAGCATCATACACAGAGACTCTCAGCTATAGTACTACACATTTCTCCCAGACTCAATTACCTTGTGTGTGTGTGTGTGTGTGTGTGTGTGTGTGTGTGTGTGTGTGTGTGTGAGAGAGAGAGAGAGAGAGAGAGCAAGAGAGAGACAGACAGACAGGCAGACAGGGACAGGAAGACTGACTGAGCTTTATATTTCTTCTTGAAATTGTGGTAGCACATTTCCCTGTTACTTACGCCACAAAGTAAATCACATTTGCTGTGAAATCATTGTTATACCACAAAAATAGACTCCTCAGAAAATAGTCTTTCTTCTTCCTTGTCCACATACTCCACAGATTTTAAACTTTGCCTTTAGGAGGTGGTAAACTTTCTTCTTCTTGAACTGACTGTGCTTTAGGGACATAGCAATTCCATGTTTACCTAAAACAAGCAATACAAAATAAAAATATTGTTTCTAGCTTTAAATCAGTATTTTTGTCTGATCATCTGCATTTCCTTAGTTTTCCCAAATATTTTGACTTCTTTACATAAAAATGTAAAATTATACCACACCTTTTACATGTTTAAAGTGTAATTAAAGGAAAACATACACTTTTTCTCTAATAGTGGTATTTTTATATAACTGAGGAACATATAAGAAGCTAAAAAAGATTTAAATAGATTCATTTGATTTTTAAGTATCTGCTGCCATTTTTAAGGAAGCAACTAAGAGTAAATTAATAAATATTATCTCCAGGGGACTTTGTTAATAGCTAAGTAGGATTAAATCCTTAACATAGAAATCTGATCATTTTGCATAGAACAGGTATTCTAGTTAAAGAGTAAATAAATATATATTCCTCATTGACTTATTTAATTAATTTGTATGAGCAACATTATTCTAGATATTAGGGATAGAGCAATGAATCTGACAAAATCTCCTGCCCTTTTTGGGCCAAATAGCTGGAGTTTCATTTATTATTCTATAATGTGTTTGTCTATTCATGCAATTGCCTTTGAGGGTCAGAAAATTATTGCTAAATAGAAATATTAAAAACATGAATATCAAGATGGACATTGCAAAGTAAATCTAATTAATAGCAATAAGAAACTTGCTTGGAACTCATAATAGGCTTTTATTCTGTATAAATGAATACTTTAAAGCCCATTTCAGTACAACTTTTGCCAAACTGTTAGGTCATACCATACATAATATTAAAGTGTATTTCCGCAACCAGTTTTATTTACTTCACAGAAGTTAAGTTAAAGGCAAAAAATTCATCTTATAGTTTAGAACATAAAAAGAACCACAATCTATATATTTTGCTGTTTGTTTTCCAAGTTTTTAAATTATGATTTTCTCTAAAGATTGCTCTCAGACAGTATCATTTATCCCCCCAGCCCAACTTGTTCTAAAATTATTCTAGCTAAATAGTCATTTTATTTGAAGGAAGAACAATAATTAGAAGTTTAACAATGCAAAGAGAAGAGTAGTTTTTCTGTTTTGTTAATGAATAGCTGAATTTAAGTACTTTTTCCCACACTACTCTCTTTAATACCAATTTATTTTAATAAATTAATAGAGCTTTAGAAATATATCCCTTCTTTCCTTTTTTAAAAATTGTTATTGGAGTATAGTTGATTTACATCCCTTATTTCATTATACACAAAAGGCCTTCACAAGGTAGTTATTTTTTGCTAAACAGGATTTTTTATTTTATTTCATTTGTTCATTTTATTTCATTTTTTGCCTATTCTGCTTTAGGAATTATGTAATTCTTCATCTCTGTTTAAAAAGTGATTGTTTTTAAACAAGATGATGTTCCACTCTTCCAAAACCACTAGAGCCACTGCATAGAAACAGCCAAAGTGTTTTAAGACCTGTACACCTTAAGAAAGAAATTTAATAAAGGAATGGAATATTACTCAGCCATAAAAAGGAATGAAACTGGGTCATTTGTAGAGATGTGGATGGATCTAGAGACTATCATACAGAGTAAAGTAAGTCAGAAAGAGAAAAATCAATATCGTATATTAACACATATATGTGGAATCTAGAAAAATGGTACAGATGAACCTATTTGCAGGGCAGAAATAGAGAGACAGATGTAGAGAGCAAATGTATGGACACCAAGAGGGGAAAGTGGTGGAGGGGGTGGTGGTGGGATGAATTGGGAGATTGGGATTGACATATATACACTAATATGTATAAAATAGATAACTAATAAGAACCTGCTGTATAAAAATTTAATTAAATTTTAAAAAATTTAATAATGGAAGATGGAATTTATTTTTATTGATTTTAGTTTTTGTGTTTGTTTTTGTGGTTGTTTATACTTTTAGGAGAGTAGAATACTATAGAAGAGGGACATGAAGAAGAGGGATTATTAATCATATAATACCTTCTTTGGTCATTTTCTTCTTACTCTCCTCTTTATCGTTGGAGAAAGTTTTAAGCACAAAAGGAGTAGGAATGTGGCTAATCTAGGGAGGCTGATGGCAAATACACAAGCTAAGATGCTGATTTACTAGGCTAGCTAGGCTATTCATAAATCTTCTTTGAGTATAGTCTGGATTGCTGCTAAAGTGCTTGGATTAAATGCAGAGTAAATAAAGCTTTATTTGTTGGCTCTCCTACATTTATTTCATTGTCTCTTCAGATACCCAACTGCCTCCTGTGATCTATCACTGTGCAAAAGGTCTAGACCCCTCAAACTCTCTTCTCATTAACATATTTGTTCCTCATTGGCTAGTGTGCCATCATCTCAGCTTACAGAGTCAGCTGTTGCTCTAATTATTTGGGCAAAATAATTTTCCCAAGTTATGAATAAGCTACATGTCTAATGGTAATTTTTATTTTAAAGATGACTTTTAAAGTATATGCTAACAGAATTCTAAAGTAATCAGAGAAGATAGTTTTGAGGATAAGTACTTCTGTATCCTTTGTTTCTATTTCAGTCACTCTCATTCCTTTGACTTAAATTACCTAGAATTTTTTTAAAAAACATAAAAACATCAATATTCCTGATACGTATCATCACTTCCTTGCTAATGTTTGCAGAGGGACCCCATAGTGTCTAAAGACACATGACTTGGAGAGAAAATCGGAGTTAGCACAGAGAATTACAAACATTCAAAGTGAGAATCACAAATATTCAAAATCAATTTTTCATCTCAATTTTAAGAAAAAATGTGATATTTGTTTTGTTTTGAATTTTATGCACTGTCCTTTACTGTGGTCACCTGTGTCTTATAGCTGCAGTTGTTTAGCCCATTTAGATATTTTATTAAAATGATATTTACAAAGATCTACTTAGAAGTCATGCATCCATTTTGTTCTATTCTGGAGCAATATTTCTATTATCAAAGCAAACAGCTATGACAAAAAGCAGAAACAAAATGAAACAAAACAAAAAATAATAATAATATGTATTTTACATGTATTTTTCCATTATTAACAGCAGGATACATGGTCTTAAAATATGCCTTTTTCATTTCTTTGTCATTTACTGACTGCTATCTTAACCCATTCTCTTCAATCCAACTCATCTTCAGAAAGTCTTCTCCCAGATCCCATATCTGACTGCCTCTCATCCTTCTTATACTCCCCTTTTACTACTATGTATATTTTTACAAAAGCCCAAAAGAACCAGTATAGCAAAACATAACTCTACTCAGAGGGCAAAAGAATGGAAAGGTTAAATAGGCTAAACCAGAATATTTTACAGAGAGAGGAAGAAGAAAATCTGGGAGTGTTCTTGGCTAAAGAGACTAAAAAATGAGGCTAGGACAAGTATACAGTTAACAATATAAATTTTGGAATCAACACATACCTGAGTTTGAATACCTTACAATACACTAGCTATGTGACCTTGGAAAAGTTAGTTAACCTCTTAAATCTATTTTTTTTAAAAAAACATAAAATGGTTAAAATGTACCTATCTCATGGGATTGGTATACAGATAGAAGGAGATAATGTGAGTAAAAGGCTTAGTGCATTGTATTATACACTCAGCATAAGAAAATATTTTTGAGATACCAATTTTTTTAAAGGCAAGTTCAAATGTTAAAACATTGGTTAAATGCAAAGTTTTTAAGGCATAAGAGCTAATACCTAGCATTTCTGAAGAGATTCTTTGGAAGAACCAGGATCTGTCCTAATGGACAGAGCCCTGTTAGCTTCTAGGCTATGATCTGACCAGGTTATATTTACATTCCCTGGAAGGAGGAGCAATGACATTGATGGCTATGTTGATAACAAAACTGATGGAATAAGATAAATATGGCAATTTTATCCATGACACACCCTCAGTATCACTGATGGAACTATCAATAAATTCAAATTAAAATAAAGGTTTTAAAACAACATTTAGAGAAATTGTTTTAATGACATAAGTATATGAAAGTAATCAAACTACATAGGAAGTGTTAAACCAATATTTAGCTATCTAATAAATATAAATAGCTCTTCCTTTATGCACATTCTTTGTAGGGAACAAATAGAGTTATTTACGTTCTATAGATATTCAGTGTTCTTCAAAGTGTCTTTCTTATAAAAATGTTAAATTAGTTATGGGGCGGGTGAGGGAGAGGTTGTTAAGAAAACACACTGCTTTATACCAGCACATGTAACTATGTGATTTATATAATAAACACAACCACAGCGGCAGTATATTTTCTGGATGTTAATAGCCTGAAATTCCTTTCAGTGGCAGCATTAATCAGTCAAGGATGGGTTATTTTATGGTCTTTAATGGCCTTTGTTGATAGATGGAGATTTTATTTACAGATTATTCTTCACTGAACCACCATACATTGCAAGCTATGATTCTTAAGAGATGTTCTCAAAATACAAATTGAATTGCTGAGAAATCTGTTCACAGCTAAATTAAATTTGATAGCTGCATTCTTTATGAAGCATAAGTAATGGAGCAGTATGCTAAAAATGCCTTTTCCTGAGACATTAGTGAGGAATGTCTTAAACATACAATTTTTCCTTAAGAAATATTTCTCTGCTTGAGTGCAAGTTTATGAGCCAACTTGTTGTTGCTCCAGAGTAATTTATGTAGAATACATAACACTTGAAGTTTACTTTATGATGCTTGACTATTATAATGAATATCTGCCTTCAGGTCAGACATTACCAACAATTTTCATTTTTAAAAAATGAACAAAAACAGAAGTGCCCATTTATATTTTCCAAATGTTTTAATAATGCCGGATATATTGAGTGCAGTGGTGAGAGTTTTAATAATTGTTGCAATGTTTTGTTTCACAGAGAATAATTGTTTATTGTACCTTTGAGGGTAGCATCATTCACATGCTTGTAATACATGATTATTGTTCATCTTGGTTCTAATAATATTTTGCTCACATAAGTCATATGGATTGAGTACAGAGTCTAAAAGTTTGGGTATGATTATATTACTTCAGAATATATTTTTATTTCCCAAGCATTATTGACTTTTAAAATCTCTACCTAGGGATTTAGTGTGTTTTTTGTTCATTTTGTTGTTGTTGTTGGGTTTTTTTCTTTATTGAAAGCAATACCTGTAGAAACAAATGGTTGTGTCTGACTGAACTACACTAAATAATTTAATTCAATGTAGCAGTTGGGTTTTTAAGAGAATTTAAATGCCTGGCTTCCTAAAGCATGCCATTTGACTAGATGACATCATTTTATTTGATGACTTCCTCCTTTTATTTTGAGTGACATTTTACATAGAGAGTCCCTCACAGACCAGAGCTGTACTTGTCCCTCTTTTCACCTATATCATTTTTACACTATTGGTCAAAGAAAAATATTTCAACTTAATTTTATTTTGAAAATGACAATGTTTTTGCAAGTCTTCTCACAGAAAACAAATATATAAGCAAAGCCTTTCCAAAGAGACATATGGAGTGCAGAAATAGCATGGTTACCAGTGTCTTGCCTCACTTAGTCAGTAGGCCCTATGGCAATGCATTTTTTTCTCCACCATCATTCCTAAATATCTGTAAGGATTCTTCACCCTCGACAGTAAAAACTTTTTAAAGTTACTATTGATTTATTGAGATGATCAATATTAATTCTAATATATATTAAGATAATATAAATTTGAAAATCTCTATTACCCTCTAGTCCATTATATTTCCTTACTAAATTAAATGTTTTTATGCTAAGGCAATTCTAATGCTAGGGATCAGAAGTTTTGTTTTGTTCTGTTTTTTTATTCTGAGCCTGAAATTGGAATGAATTTGGCATGCAGACAGATTGGCAAGTTGTGTAAAAAGTAAGCATATGCTAGGAATTGAGAGGTCCTTGAAGATAGGGATCTGCATTTCATGTATGTTTTCCAACTTTCTTCTCCCCATACCACTTATGCCATGCTCCTACACTTTTCTCATGTTTAATAATTTCACACACTATTATATATTATGTGGGGGGCAGGGGTACAAGGAGGATCAGAAAACTTGTCCCAGGATCCTCAATTTAAAAAATTAATAAATTTAGATAAATTTGTATAGTTATATCCCATCATCACTAGTATAACACGTCATACACGTAAATTCTGTAATTAAATTCTGTAATTATATTGTGACTACCTCAGTTACATTGTATCATGTTCTATGATTTGCTGTATATAAAAATGTTAATTTATTAAGTATAAACTCTTATAACTCATTTTCACAAATATTTTTAAGCATAATTTTCATTTTCATTTTTAAAAATTGCGCTAAATCTTAAAAACGTAAATATCCCCAACAGCTGAAAGACCCTATTACTGATTTTTCTCTTTTTTTAATTGACATATAGTTGATGTATAATATTATATGTTACAGGTGTACAATATAGTAAGTCACATTTTTTAAAGGTTATACTCTATTTATAGTTATTAAATACTGGCTATGTTCCGTGTGTTGTACAATATATCCTTGTAGCTTTATTTTTTTTAATTTACTTATTTATTTTTGTCTGTGTTGGGTCTTCGTTGCTGCGTGCAGGCTTTCTCTAGTTGCGGCGAGTGAGGGCTACTCTTCGTTGCGGTGCATGGGCTTCTCATTGCAGTGGGTTTTCTTGTTGCGGAGCACGGGCTCTAGGCACATGGATTTCAGTAGTTGTGGTGCATGGGCTTAGTTGCTCGGCGGTATGTGGGATCCTCGTGGACCAGGGATTGAACCTGTGTCCCCTGAATTGGCAGGAGAATTCTTAACCACTGTGCCACCAGGGAAACCCCATTGTAGCTTATTTTATACCTAATAGTTTGTACCTCTCACTTCCCTATCCCTATATTGCCCCCTCCCCCCTTCCCTCTCCCCAGTGGTAACCATTAGTTTGTTCTCTATATCTGTGCGTCTATTTCTTTTTTGTTATATCCACTAGTTTGTTGTATTTTTTAGATTCCACATACAAGTGATATCATACAGTATTTGTCTTTCTCTGACTTATTTCACTTAGTATAATACCAAGTCCATCCATGTTGCTGCAAATGGCAAAATTCTGTTCTTTTTTATGGCTGAGTACTATTCCATTGTATGTATGTATGTGTGGACACACACACACACACACACACCACATCTTCTTTATCCATTCATCTGTTGATGGACACTGGACACTTAGGTCGCTTCCATATCTTGGCAATTGTAAATAATGCTGCTGTGAACATTGGGGTGCATGTATCTTTCCAAATTAGTGTTTTTGCTTCTTTTGGATATATACCCAGGAGTGGGATTGCTGGATCATGTGGTAACTCTATTTTTACTTTTTTTTAAGGAATCTCCATACTGTTCTCCATAGCGGCTACACCAATTTACATTCCCGCCAACAGTGTAGGATTGTTCCTTTTTCTCCACATCCTCACCAATGTTTGTTATTTGTGTTCTTTTTGACAGTAGCCATTCTGACAGGTTTGAGGTGACCTAAATAAATCTTTCTAACTCACATTGGTATAATCTCTCTCTCTTTTTTTAATTCACTGTCTTTTTATAGGTATTTGCAACCACCCACCATTTAGCCATAGTGTGATGACATCTGAGAATTGTGAATTAAAAGTTTTAGACTAGTAGACTGCAGCAGAAGACTGTAGAGGAGGTTTTCCTCGCATATCTCTGTTCCTCTCTCCCCTTCATTTAGGAATCCTGCCTTACTCTTGGTTTTTAATTGGCTGAGATGTTACTTTTCCTTGAGTTTTGACCATCCTTTCACAATCTATCTGTATTTTCCGCTTCATACTTTCTGTGGAGGAAGAAGTCTAACCTGACTTCTCTGCTTGCCTGATTTCTGATCTCTTCTCCTCAGCTTAGGCTCTTAGTTGCTGATTCTATTTGAGGGCATTCCTGATTTTCCTCTCTCAGACCTAAATCTGGTCTCCCCCCATAATCTTGATCCTGACCCATTGCTTGTATGTTTAAGGTAGCATAGAGGAACAAAAACATTTCTTGTTTCCTTCTGTCTTCCTGATAGCAACACCTACTAGGGAAGCATCTCCAGGCAGTATGTGAGTATTGCCCAAGAGAGTTGTAATTACATATCTCCTCTGTAATTACATGTATTCTCAGGTATCTCAAAATTGAAGATGATTCTTATACTCTGTAAAGGGTTTCTGTTAGTGGCTTTTAGAGTTTTCAGTTTGTCTTTCTTTATCTCCCCATCCGTGGCAGGCATTCTCTGGCAGCAGTCTCTACCTGTCAGGAATTAAAACTATCACATCTATGATCAGCTCCTGTGCAAATAAGCTAGGGCACATCAAGAATAAATCCCGCAAAAAAAACATGAACTGCAAAATGAAATGAATACTCTTCTTTCTATGCTTTTGTGTTTTTAACTACCATCCTGAATATCATCCTTGATGTTTATTCATCATCCCTTCCTATCAACAATAGAAGAAAATAATTTACAATGTGCACGGTATTATAAATTATATATTCCCCACTGTGTTCACAAATATTAAGATGCTGCCATGAGGATTTGATTCTCTTTAGAGCAGGCTCAAGTTCAGGTCATAGCTCTCTGTTTGAATATTCATTGTCATTGTACAGTCTGTGAAGCGTATGCTGTTAGATTTAAATTGGGTTCTGTGTTTTGTTGAGTACAGCTGGGACTGAGACATACTGATATCACTTTTTATAAGGATATAATGGTAGGTTAAAAATGTTACTTTCAGGTGAATGATGACTTGATAAGCTATTTGTTTCTTCATGTGTTTGAGGGTAGGATATTAATCTTCACTGCATTTTAAAATAATTCAAATTTCTTAAATTCTTAATAGAAAAAACCCTCTAAATATCATTTTATTTTTGTCAATTTTTTTGTTTTTATACATCAGATTTAGCATGTTTTGTATTTTTAAATTTATTTAAAATCTATTCCCTAGCTTAGATTAATTATCTATTGTTGCTGTAGTAAATTACCACAAATTTAGTGGCTTAAAAGAACACAAATGTCTGTCAGGTCTGTCCATCACATGTTTGACACAGGTTTCAGGGGGCTAACATCAAGTTGTTAGCAAGGATGTGTTCCTTTCTGGAGGCTCTAGAAAGAATCTGTGTTCTTGGCTTTTCCAGCTTCAAGAGGCTATCCACATTTCTTGGCTCTAGCCCTCCTTCCTCCAATTTCCAAACCAGTAATATTAGATTGTCCTATTATTCTTCCACAGTTTACCTCTTCTTCTCTTACCACAGCCAGGAAAGGCTTACTACGTTTTGAGACTCATGTGATTAGATTGGGCCCACCCAGATAATCTGGGAAAATCTCCCCATCTCAAGGTTCTTAACCTGAATCATACCTGCAGAGTCCTTTTTGCCATGTAAGGTAACATATTCATAGGTTCCAGGGATTAAGGCATAGACATTTGGAGACCATTATTGTGCCTACCACACTAGACATGTGGGTTCCAGAGCATTTAGGCAACTACCTAGTGGCTGGCTCCTAGGGCTGAAATAGAGATGAATACAGTACGTAGGCATATATGTATGTATGTATTATGTATGTATGTATAAAAAAATAAATATATATATAAATAAATAAATTCCCCTCTATCAGCGAGATATAAAACTATCCACTGGTTATGCCATTGAATATTTACCAACTATGTATATCTATAAATACTATTCTTTCTAAGTTTTCAGCTATCTTCCAAAATGTAATGAGAAAGATGTTTTATGTTATTTTTGTTTTTAGTTTTGTTTTTGTTTTTTATTACTGTGTAGTCACGTGGAAATATATGGCCGTACTGGGTGCAAACTGCTTTCATGTAAATTAACTCATCAGATTCTTACAACAATACCTTGAGGTAGGCAAAGTAAGATTTAAAGTTTTATTGTGCTCTCCTCTCTGTCTTTAACAGATCAGGATCTCTACATATCTTTAACAGATGAGGAAATATAACTTAGAGAGACACAGCATCTAATGTTGTGGGACTTTTCACTGCTATCATTATATCATAGCTAATTAATTTTCTTGGGAGAGATGACTTTCCAAAGATATTTGGCTGCCAGAAATATTTAAGCCATTTTTATAATGGTGACCCTGAATACCTGTAAGTCTCTATACTCTAAATAATAATCCTTTGTATATCAGAGCTAATAAATGATGGAACCAAAAAAATTACCAAAGTCACCCAAAATACCTAATTTAAGCAGAAGGTAATTTTTGGATCAATATAGCAAATCTAACAGATATTGAGACATGATGGAATCAGACCAAATTTTGGAGTCAGACAAATGTATTTCAATTTATGGTTCTATCACTTCTTATGTGAATTTGTGCAAGTCAATTATATTGTTTTTGACTGAATTTTTTATTAATAAGTTGGGTATGATAATATTTGGTATATGAACAAAATATAGTAAGTAAAGGCATTTGATTTTTTAAAATGTACCCTAAATGGCAAAAATTATTAAAATAATGCTTAATAACACTTAATGACATTTTTATCTGAAAATGAATAAATAATAACCAAACCAAATGGGGAAAGTGAATAGCAGCCATTGCTGTTTTAGGACCCTTATCATCATTTAGGAATGTATAACTACTGGCAACTGAGATAATAAAAAATGCACTTTGCCATGGCGTGTGTATTATTCTAATACGCAGAATTTCATCTCAAAGGCATGCTCCTTTGTTCCTTCATTCATACTATTGAATATTTGCTATATGCTGGAAACTTTTCTGTAATCTTGGAATGTTAGTGAAAGATACAGAAAAAGAAATCTGGCATCTTAGAGTCTACATTCTATTGAGAAACCTAGATAGTAAACACTAAAGATAATAAATGAGATAATTTAATAAACAAAGAGCTTATATAAGATGCTAAGAGGTGATAGATGCTATGGATAAAACAAAAAGGAATGACCCAGTGGGAATTGGGAGAGGGAGTAGGGCAAACTGGAACATTACGTAAGGATTATCAGCTAGCCCTCTGTGAGAGTGAGATGTTTAAGTGCTGACTTGGAGGAATTGAAGAAATTAACTAATTTGATTTCTTGCAGAAATTTGTTTCCAGGGAGAGGGAACAGCAATATAAAGGTTTTAAAGTGTTTGTTGTGTTTGATGAAGAGCAAAGAAATAAGAATGACTAAAATAGAGGGAGTGAAGGGTAGACTGCTAGGAGATGAGATCAGAGAGAAATTAAAGGTGGAATCTTTGAGATAGTGGGGTATATCATATCTCAGTTTCCTTCAAATCATTCATTCAAAAAAATATGTATTGAGTACATAGGTTTGGGATATACCAGTGAGCAAAACAAAGATTCTACTACTTTCTCAGACTCTTGAAATGCATCTGAAAATACTCCCAGGTTTCTAATATCATGATTTTCTCCCACTGGCAAGCAGCCATTCTCAGTTTTAAGAAATTGCTGATTCTTAAAGACATAGCCATATATTGCCTTCAAAATTCCCAATTTTAAACTTCTATGTTATAGAAAATGCCTACATTACTTGTGCAAATTAATATGAAATATGTATCTTAACGTATGATTACAACAAGGACACTGGTAAGATGACTTTAATCATGTAAGACTTTACAACAAGAACACATGGTAAGGTGAACAATGTAGCCCTACGTAACATATTTTAGTAATGTTTAAATCAACTAATAAATACACTGAGTCATTACTTTTACTGACAATGATTATATTCATCTCTGCTGGGATGACTTTTCCATGAACATTTCTAGCAAGATGATAGAAAAACATATATAATAAAAATCTTATCTTAGAATTAATTTTGTATTGAAGTCTTAAGTAATATTCTCCTACTGATACTAAACAGTGTGTCTTTCACTGTAAATAAACATAGAAATTTATTCTGGCAGTCCTCACTTTGTGTAGTAGTGTGAGACACAAAAATGACAATATAAGCTAAAACTGTGCAAAGTGATCTTAATAATTAATGGGGGAAATTATGATTGTTCCATGGCCTTTATTTTTTTTAATTAATTAATTTATTTATTTTTGGCTGTGTTGGGTCTTCGTTGCTGTGTGCGGGCTTTCTCTAGTTGTGGTGAGTGTGGGCTACTCTTCACTGCAGTGCGCGGGCTTCTCATTGCAGTGGCTTCTCTCTGCTGTGGAGCACAGGCTCTAGGGGCGTGGGCTTCAGTAGTTGTGGCACGCGGGCTCAGTAGTTGTGGTTCGCGGGCTCTAGAGCGCAGGCTCAGTAGTTGTGGCACCCAGGCTTAGTTGCTTCGTGGCATGTGGGATCTTCCTGGACCAGGGCTTAAACCCATGTCCCCTGCATTGGCATGCAGATTCTTAACCACTGCACCACCAGGGAAGTACGACCTTTAATTTTTTGTCTAAATATTAAAATATATTTAATCATAAGTTGCAGAATTATAGTAAAATTTTTTAGTATATTTAATATTTATTTAGCACGCTGTAATTTACATTGAGAATTAAAGAGTTAAAGTCTGCTATTGTTTCTATAACTTTATGTTCAACTCAAATTTTACTTCCAGCATTATTATTAGCATTATTATTCTTCATGTCTCTGCTACACTTTCATGTTTGCTGGCTAATTCTCTGTTTTGATTACGTTGAAATGGAAAAATTAAAGTTTATTTGTAAAAAACATATTAATAGCAGTTCGGATAGGGCTTGCATTCTTCTCTTATAGCTTATTATATGGAGTGAGCATCTTTTCTACGCTTTGACAAATTGTCATAATTGTTAAGTTTGGATCAGCTTTCTAAACTTACCTTTTGTTCTTTCAATGTTATGAAGTATCTCTGTGATTTCTTTTAATGTAAAGTTATTGATTTTTGTTTGGTTTTTTTGGTGTGTGCTGGCATCCTTTATCTGGTACATCTTCATCCTTTTATCACAAGCCCTTTCTTCATTTTACGCTGATAAGTTTGTCTTCACTAGGTTTCTCTTGCTTCAAATCTAGGGTCTCTAGAATGGCAGCAGTGTCAACATTCCCATGTCAACTGTTTTTCCTATAATTCTGTGTTCATTCTACTGAACTTCTATCTCCTTCATTATCATTTTTTGTCTTCATAATCATATTTTGCTGTACTTTCATCTTCTCTAATTATCTTAATTATTCATTTTTGAACAATGTCACTTGGGTTTAGCGGTGGAAGACAACGAGACAGCATAACTGCACACTTTTCTGTCTGTGCATGAACTGAATAACAGATGTGCAATAATCAATCACAGTCTGATTTTGAAAGAAATGGCAGGATTAGTCACTGATCATGTGGCACTTCTCTTGTTTTCATGGTGATTTGGGGCTAAAGACCAAAGAGCAAACGTTGCACTTTATGTAATTACTCGCAGTTAATATACTGTAATAACTGAAATTTGAACTTTGTTACTAGGGAACTGGTATAATCGAACTAAATCATGGAGCTTTAGTCAGCTTGAGCTGCCTTAACAAAATATCATAGAGATGGTGGTTTAAACAACTAAATTTATTTTTTCAAAGTACTGGAAAGTGTAAGTGAAACATCAAGGTGCCAGCAGGGTCAGTGTCTGATAAGAGCGCTCTTGGGTTGCAGATGACTTTCCTCTTGCTGCATCCTCACATGGCCTGTCCTCTGTGCTCTCACAGGGAGTGAGGGAGGGAAAGGAACCAATCTCTCTAGTGTTTCTCATAAGAGACGCTAATTCCATCAATAGGGCCCTATTCTCTTCATTAGGGCCCCACAGGCCTCATCTAAACCTATTACCTCCCAAAGGTCCCATCTCCAAATACCATCATATTGGGAGTGACAGCTTCAACATATGAATGTGGAGGTAACAAAATTCAGTTCCTGGCTCATAGTAACTGAAATTTGCATTTATAGGAACTGTGAAAAGTAAGGACTTCCTGTAGTTAGGAGCTCGTGCTAAAGAGTCAGATCCTGTTCAAACCTTTAGCATTAACGACTTATGAGACATCAGGAAGAAACAATCTTTCTAAGCCTTAGTTTACACACCTGTAACACGGAAAAAATATGGCCTTTATTATAAGATTGTTAAAAAGGTTATGTAAGGTGATGCATATAGAGCAAGCACTTAATAGGCACAGAATAAATATCTAATATATGTTAGTTCTTTTGACTACTGTATCCTCATTACGTAGCACAAGGGCTAAAATATAGTAGTTACTCAGTCGAGCTATTTTAAATGAATGAAACTTAGTTTCTTCAGTCTTGGAACAATACCATTAATAAATGAAACTACGTGACACTTTCTTTTCTTATCCTGTCAATTTCTTTTCAGGAAAATTTCAAAATGTATTGCACTCTCTTCCCTCCCCCAAATCCAATATGTAATGGAACAGCAATAACTGTTCTTTTTTAAATGAAAATTATATGACATGTGTGAGCATAATAGATACTACAAAACTGTGTCAATTTTCCTGAAAATTAGCTTTAAGGGAAAAACTGGGAGTAATTTTGTTTACGACAGGATTTAGCAATCAGTTTTATTAATCCTATTCTCCCTTCTTGGTAGGGCTATCTTTGCACAGATATATTGGGCATTTCCAGATACCATCAGATTAACTCACATGTGCCTTTGAGGCAGAGATAAAGTGACTATTTTTCAAGTCTCAAGTGTTCTACCCACAGGAAAGCAATATTATTTTTCATTTAATGAGCTTTAGAACATGAACAATTAAGAAGACATAATTGAATGAAGCTAGTCAGCAAAAGGCAAGAGCTTGCCTCTGGGAAGCTGCTGAAGTTGACTGCAGCTCTTATCTGTGGTGTTATCTGTTAAGCTGACAGTACCAATTGGTAGAAAAGTACTGACAGTAATTGTACAGTTTTGGTGCCCCCATGTTTTAAAATTGCTTTTTAAAAATACAGATTGCTAGGAGGACTCATGGTGCTGATAATAAGAGAATGAAGCTCTTGGTTGACCTACAACTGTCAGATTGCTATTAAAGAAGGAAATTTAAAAAAAAAAAAAAAGCTTTATCTGGTTATTATCAACTGCTCTGAGGGTTAGCTTTAATTACTGTAAGAAAATTTTCCTTATTCTAAGGTAGGGGGTAAGCCATTTAATAAAGTACAGATTGATTAGAAGTTTTATTAAAAACTTTAATAAAGGCTGAGTTTTAAGACATTCAGCTTTCTTTGTAGGCACATGGTAATTCATAAGGAATTGCTATATTGGGAGTGCCAAAATCAAGAACTGGAAAACCTCACAGGATTGATGTCCCAATTAAAGTAGTTGAGCTCACAACTGAGGTGTACACTGGGAGGCTTATTTAAACTAAACCTTTAGGGCAGCCAATTTCTTTGGGTCATTTATAGTTTTTAAGAGACTTAGAGAACCAATATATTTAGAGTTCCTGAAAAGTGGCTTTCTTCAACCAGGCCTTAGATTAAAGCATATTTGCATGTTGTTCTTGAGATATTTTGCACAGTTTGCTATATTTTATATTTAGATGCTATAATACTGCTCATTAGATTTTCATATAATGGAAGCAAACCTACCATTTGGTCAATACATTCTTCTATTTGTAACATTTCCCTTTTTGTATTCTTTTTTTTTGTTTTACTTTGTTGTTTGCAAATAAAATAGTTAATTGGTAAAAGAAAAAAAGATACAAAAATACCTTATTGTGGATAATATATATCCCATGACAGTAGATTTAGGGGATAATTTTATCAATATTGTAGAATTTTTAATAATTGTTCCATGTATCCTACTTTGAGAAAATACTATTAAGAGTGTTTGAAACCTTTTTAACAGGAGCAATTCTGCTTTTAAAAGCATTTCTAGTGTAATAATAGTGAGGTGATTGATAGACCATTAAACGTAGAAGCCTTTTTTTCTATTCTAAAAGTGCGTATCTTTATGTTTATGTGTTTATTTGAATATCTTTATATCCTAAAAAAGAAGCACATATGATATACTGATATCTTAAGATCAAATAGCTTCCTATTGACAATTTAGTTGTCAATTTAAAGTGATAAAATAGGTACTTACATTTAGGTGATAGTTTTTGTCTACCGTTTTAATTTCAAGTAAATAGTTGTAGCTAAATAGATCTACTTTTGAATGATTATTGTGCAGGTGTTGAATATAATTTAAGGACTGTCTATTTTCACAATCCACTATGATAGCAGAAAAAATAAATTTCTTTCTCTTCCAGACTTGTAGATGGGGTTTGTAATCAAAGTAACTGATATGCTTAATTAGCATATGGAATTTTTTTTTTTAGATAGTATTTGAGAGCTGATAATCTTACCTGCCGTATATGTTAGAATTTCTGTATGTTTGGATACTATTACACATATAGTTTTGCATGTCCCTTTCTCATCTGTAGGTCGGATGATTAAATCATTTGCCAATTGTAATATCCCTTGTTAGTATATAACTCTCCCTGTGTTCATTTTAGTATTACCTACATTCCCACACCCACCCTGTAACTGTGAAATATCTTTAATTTTGACCTGACTGTGAAAAGGTAACATAAAAGAGTATTCCAATTAATGAAGTAAAATGGAGGAAAAGAGCAATGATCCACATAGCACAGTAAAAAATAAACAAAAGAAATTCTAGATAACATTTGCATTCTTCAACTGTTTGATATAATATCCTCTATATTACCCATTGGGTCAAATTGTTAATTGTATAGATCGAATATTTCATATCAGAGTGTTTGGTCTGTTTGATCTACCAAAAGCATGATTTCTCTTATATAAAGTCAAAAAAGCAAAACTAGCACATATATTGTTTGGGGATGCATACATTGTAGTATATCTATCAACTGATGCAAGTGATAAATAAAATGAAATTCAGGATAGTGTAGGAAAGGGTATGAGAGATTCTAAACTACCAGTACTGTTCTATTTCTTAAGTTGGGTGGCATAAGATATACATTTTATAATTTGATTTTTATTATTTAAATAGTAAATAGAAATATATAGCTTTATGTGTTTTTTTTCACAAGAAAAAGTGTGATTAAAAGAGTGTATATAATTATGACAAGAAAAGTAATGTCTTGGTTGTCACTTGACGTCATATAGATCCCTAATCGGGATTCAGGTTTACTACTTAATCATTTCACATCGGATCAAAGGGAATTTAACAGTCTTTATGGGCATGAAATAGTGTTGTTTTATATGATTGTAAGGATATGCCTATATAATAATAAGCATTCTCTTTTTTTTATGAAGATAGAAAACAGAAAATGTATATTTTTAAAAGCAAACCCCTTTTAAAAAAATAACTTTAAGATATACTATAAACCACAAAATATGTAAGGAAAAATAAAATAATTGGAAAATACCCTGAGTAATGAGGTTTGTTAATATTATTATCTAACTTAGTAGTTTGTAGTTCATCAAATACTCTGCATGTGTGTATATGTATATATTATTAATGCCAAGATCAATACAGTATATCTTTTATAGATAAATCTTTTAATCCTTATTGCACAGATGACAAAACTGAGGTGAAGTGAACACCCTGCTATATATTGCAGGTAAATGGCATAATTTGAATGTAAAAAGTATTTCTGATTTCAAGTATGTTAGTCTTCAGAACACAATGATAAAAAAATATAATTAGCAAGTAATCTTTGAGTAACAGAATAAATGTTTACTAGACTTATTTATCTCCTTATATCTAAAATGAAGATCCTATACTTTAAAAGAATATAGAAATAAAATTTGAAATTACATAATGTTTACATCTAACCAACCAAATCCCATCTATTTAACTCCACCTATCCCAAAACACAGACACTAGATTTCACAATGCTGTCTTAGATTCCAGTTTTTATAAGGAGATGTATTTTTCCTTAAAAACCCCTTGACCCCTTCATAGATGTAGACAGACCTTGCTATGTCTTTTGGAGAGATTACTGTTATAGTTTCAGTTGTGGTTGTTTTAATCTGACAACTCTAGACAGAAAACTTTTTAATACTGAACTATGACTCTTTTGATACCACCTTTTCAAAGATTAATTTATTTCCTTCTATGATGATTTATGTGCACAAACTAAGGATACTATGGTCTTTTGGCGTTTGCTTTAGTTACTCGTTTATTTTATTAACTCTCATTTTCTAAACAATGGAGAGAATGGGAAAAATATAAAAAGACCAAATTGTGGCAATAGAGATGACTCCCAAACTGTTTAAGTCTCAAGATAAAGCAAGAATATAAACTCTGTAAAGGCAAGGATTTTTTCCCAGAACTTTATCTATAAGGGCTAGAATAGTAGGCATGCAACAAATATGTATTGAGTGAATTAATGTATAAACTAGATTAAATTACTCCTGAAAATGCAGTTAACTTTAGGTTTTCAAGAATTCATGAAAATTAATGAATTCATAAAGGCATTTTATTTTAAAGGCATTCCCTAGGTGATTTTTTTGTACTCACTCTCCTGAGTCAGACATGAAAAAAGTGAATTAAAGTTGTACACAGAGATGAGGCCATTTGAGAACAAGAACTTGGGAATTGAAAGAGACCCGTACACTTCTCACATTTCACAATATATCTTCAATTATTAGAACTAATTTTTGTTTTCTGAAATCCAAACAAAAATGAGAAACATGTAATCAGTTTCTTTTAAAGAGAAAGCTCAGAAATTACTTTTTAACAGCTCTTTGTGAGGAGATAGATAGTAGCTAAAAATAAAATAATTTTACATGTTTTTCAAATATGTTGTTCTCTGTATCATGACCAGTGTGCTATAAACTTCACTTTCCTCTAGTCTTTTCTATTTTAGTTCTTCATGGTTCACTTAGAGGAAAAGAATAGTAAGATATAGCTGTGCATTGTTTACAAATGAGATCTTGGGTTACTACACTTTGGCATTATTTTAAAAATAAATAAATATGTATAGAGCAGCTAATAAAGCTCTAAGTGCGTTTTCCTCCATAACTATTGCTTAGCATTTTTATACTACCACAACAAGTTTGTGGAAAAGTATGACTATGATAGAGGCTAGAAGTCCCTGGGTACTTATGCTAAGATGGGTTGAGTAGCACCTAGGGACAGTTTTGTTTCTGTCCCATATTTTTCAAGTAGATCAGCAATTTTGTAGTTATGTTTTTATGATTATACTATCAGAGAAGTCAACGTTTATTAAAACTGGAGAATAGCAGTCAGTCGACTTTGTAAAATCCAATGTATCAACAACAGGGCTATTCGTAGGGGGAGACAGAGGCAATATGATGCAATGTGAGGGTACATGTTCAGCCTCCCAGCTTCTGATTTCTCTCTTTGGCAGGTTATCTATTGCTCAATATTAACATTTTATTTCTTAATGTCTCATTGTTTCCTCAGGGTTCCCTGAAAATATTCAAATTTCCCTAAACCTTGTTAGTGAATTTTTTAATTGAGATTACTTTGTCATTCATCCATTCCTTAATTCACTCATCCATCTATTCGTATTTGAAAGGTGTTGGTCTGCTAGTAAGTGGTGAATTTGATTCATATATCAAGTCTTAGCTGAGTCACCTCTGTTGTGAAACCTTCTAAAGCTACCACTTTTCAATCTCAATGCCCCTTGAATAATCAATTAGTACCAGTACTATTTATAATGAGTTGAGTTTATATTTAAGTTTTCCTACTATTCACACTGTATTAAATGATTTGCTTACTTGTCTTTCTCCTTCAATAGAATTCAGTCTCTTCAAGGATTATGCCAGTGTCCATCTAGGTCATCTACAATATAATCTAACCAATGTAGTGACTAGCACCTTGTGTTAATTGTTAAATGCTTGCTGATTGGCAAAATAAATGTATGAATAATTAATAAAAGATGAGTGATAGGGTATCTGCCTTAAAGGCACTGCTTTCAAGACAAAGACTTATTTCATCTTTGATTAGAACTTTGGTCAACAGAAAGTGAATCACATTGTTCAATAATATTTTCCAAAATAGGAATAGAATTTACTAGACAAATGGATTTATTATGGTCATTCAACTTTTGACAGCACTTAAAGTTCTCATTTTTGTATTTCCGAGTCATTAATGCCATTCTAATTTTGTAGAGTGGAGGGGAGGATAGATAGGATTTTTTTTATGGTTTAGGTGAAGTTAAAAGAGTTTAACTGCTTCTCCTTAGCCTTCAACAGCTGAAGGAGCTACATAATTCTATTTATACACTTTCATCCTTCTGACCAGAAAACCAACACCAACTGACTGGTTTGGAAGAACAAAACAAAATAAATTTGTTTCTTGGTCTGAACACTCAGTGTTTACTATTAATATTTTTAAACCATGCAGGTTATTTCTTAAAACTCAGGTGACTATCCAATCTTCCAAATATCAGAATGTCATAAAGAACAGATTTTTTTTTTTGTTCTTTTGGGTTTTTTTCTTACTAATCAAGGGTTTGATATTCACATTTAGAGAAATGATTGATGGCATCACGTTAATCAGAGTAAAGGCTGATTTGTATGCCCACGACCAGTGTCTCTCAGTCTTTGGTGGGGGTAAAAAAACTGCTTTTAGAGATTTTTTATGAAACGATGCTCAAGTTTACTTCAGAGATTCAGAAAGCACTTCAGAAAGTACAAGAAATATAGGAATCAATACTTTAAAAATTTCCACAGAGGTTTCTAATATGCACTAAGGTTGAGAATCATTGTGACCAAGTATAAAACTTTCCAAAGTGTCTATAAATCAGCCGAGGTAATGGATGAATCAATGTTATACAATTTTAGTTTCTATTAACTTAATTTGGCTAAACTTAATTATATCCTGCTTTTCATAAGAACTCATCAGGGTTATGGGTAAACTGCTAGAAGACTCTTGAAAGAGGAATTGTTCTTGAGGCCAAAAGCCAAAGAATCCTTTCACCCATTGGAGCTATTCTGAGTGTGTACCAGTACCCGGAGGAGAGGGCCTTATGCAAAAACTGTGTCAGGATGCATATGAGCTGTGTAATCTAATCTGTTTATTGGTTCCTGTAAGGCTATAACCAGTAACTTGATTATGATGAGAAATCATTATAGGAATGGCTGGCCTTGAACTTCATCTCTGTTGAGAGTTCTATTATGGAATAATGATTGAGTTCTTGGCTTTCATGGAATAATGATATGTGATGGATTAATCTTGACATTATTTCTGTGTTCCCTCCAGCATAAGCATGTTATGATCATAGGATACCTCAAAACACTTTTTGAGCACTGAGTTTCTAACAAGAGAACTCTTAACATTGCATATTAACTTACCTCCACATTAATCTTGAAAGCACTGAAATGCTTTAAACCAAGGAACAAGAGTGAAGAAAATGAAAATTTTTCTTCAGATCTTCTAGGTTTTCTTTCTTTGTCTCCTTCTATCTTAGCTGCATCTCAGTCTCCCAGGTTTTCAAGCATCAATCCAGGTAAAAGATTTGTATGTATTGATAACTTGGAAATTAGCCATTGACTGGGATAATGAATTGATTCTTGCTCCTGCAGAAATGCTGGATTGATGACCAGGGGCAAAACTGTGTAGTTACTCTCTAACAAGTCCCATTAAAATCAGTGCTATGTAAATGTGTCACACAAACTTGTGTCATTGCTCCAGGGCCAACCTCATGTTAAAATAAGCAAGTCTCATGTGGAAGTTTCTGAGAACTACTTAAGAATTCTTAATGTAAGCAAGCAGCTGATGTCTTTTTTTCAGTTTTTCTTTCTTTTTTTTTTTTTCTCTTTTTTCCTTTTTTTCTACTTAGGGATTATCAATAGACATAAAGATATTTGAGAGTAAACAAAACATAGCAAGGCGTTTAAGGTGAATCTTTAAAACATTAGGGTAAATAGAAGCACCTAGATATTGTTCAGAAATAGATGAAAAAGATTTCACTTTCCAAGATATATTACTAAATCTCATCACCACAAGCATGAATATAATACAGTTTCTTTATATATCATATTTTAAAACTATGCCCAAATATTGAAGCCAAGAATTTTTGGCTATAACATTTATTTTCAATAAAATAAAATAACTTGGTTAATATTTAGGAATTAGTTATAATGAGACTTGATCTAGGCTATTGTGTCAGACAAAGATTTGACAGAGATGAAATAATAAAACACGACAATTTAGGATATTTAAAGGGGGATTATTTACCTATTTATTTATAAGTAAGGATTTATTAATAGGTAAGGATAGAGTTTAGGGACCACTACAAACGATGCTTCCATCAGTACCTGAGGCTACTGTTAGCAGGACACTGTTGCCATCCTTTAATCCCAGACTGTAATACAGACAGGGAGTGGTTACCAGAATCTGGAGTCAGACAAAGATATAAGGACAGAGCTACCTAATAGGTGCTATGACCTAGATATTGACCTACATGTTAACAAAGGCTGTGTTTACAGTGTTTTTACATGCCTTTTTAATTTAGAGAAATTCACTATATGGCAGAGAATTAGGAACTATTTTTGAGCAAAAGTCTTAAAAATCAGAATTCACCTTCAGGGAATATGAACCAATGGACATTTTCCAAATTATGTGCTTTGTTAGATATAAAAAACATTAATACTGAATACTGCATCTTTGTGGGCACCAAACTGGTACTACTTAACCTTATTTTTTTCCTTCTAAATGTGTGTGTGTGTGTGTGTTTGATGGTAGAGGAGAGATAGAAGAAACATAGCTTATTATATACCCAGCCTCAGCACTCATATTAAGTGTTTTTTATTAAAAATCATGGAAAATAAATGAGATAGATATATATGGCATTGGTTTTTTACTAAACTAATGCTATGATTTCTTAAATTTGGAGTCTCTGGGGAAGTATTCTGGGAGGAGATTTAGCAAGAGTATGAGTCAGATTCCTCATTTATCCACTCTTCTAAAACTGGGGGAAAATTTTATATATATATATATATATATATATATATATATATATATAATTATAACCTACACACATATATATGTGTGTGTGTATATATATATATATATACACATACATATACACTTAAAATATATATGTGTATATGTGTGTGTATATATATATACACACACAATTATATATACATAATTCCAGCAGATGCAAGGCATGGTATAATTTGAAGAAAATGTAAGTAAATAAAATATTGATACATAAATATAGCCAAGTAGAATGTGATGTTGTAATTTTAGTCTTTGATTTGCAAATGAAGAATTTAAATGAAGAATTAAAACTTGAAAAGTTGTGTGATTTCCTCAAGGGTACAAAGTTAGCACAAGGATTTAGCCTTTACCTGCCTCTTCTAGTTCTGCTGAGTCTAATCCCATGTACAGGAAAGATAGAAATTACAATAGAGAAGTGAATACTTCTTTCTCTCTCTTACTTCTCTGGTTATTTGCTTGAACTCATTTTTTCTTCCTTGTGAATTTTCAGAATGTTTCCCACCAGCCAGGGCATAAAACTCATTAATTTATTAAGTAGTAAAGGAACTAGAACTCATTGTAATAATACTTGAATCAGCAGCATAATGGATTCCATTTGAAAGTGCCTACTAGGATCACTGTCATTACCATCAAAACACATTTAGTTTGCTTCCTTAGGCAGTGCTGACCTCCAGGAGTCTACCTCTACTCATATTTAAAGAGAACTTGACAAGATTAAGTATTTGTACAGGGAATGACTTCCCTTTTTTTGCTTCCCTCTTTTTGCTTCCCTTTCAAATGTTATTTCATTTGGAAATATCTAAAAGTAAGACATTGAATCCTTTCATCTACTCTATAGAGATTAGGATTAATGCTGCTCTACTGTTTCTAGAAAGTGAACTATGAGATAGAGTCAGCTCTCTGTGACTTTCCTAGTCTTTGATGTTATTAACACCATTAGTAATTATAGCTAACACCTTCTAGAATGTAAGTGCCAAAAGAGCAATGGTTTTGGCTTGGTTTTTTATGTAATACATAATACTTAATACATAACATAAATCATTGTCAATAAATAAATAAATTGATCACACCTTCCTATTTGACAGACATGACATTTTGTCATTTAATTTTCATAATAAACCTGAATAGCATTACTTTGCCACAGTTATTGATGAACAAAGGTTTCAGGAGTTGAAGTAACTTGTCCAAATTCCCCAAATAATGTTTCAGAAACTATTTGAGACTGGTGTGTCTTATTCCAAAATCTTTGTTCTCAACCACTCTTCTTCAGCCCACACCCTCTGTTTTCCTATCTGCTGAGAAGTCATACCATCATTCACTCAGGAAGTTTTCAGACCTTTGATTCTTAAAATTGGTACATGGGTCCAGATCCTAAGAATTTTTGTCTGATCTAATACAACAGCAACTGTTGAAGCCAGACCCTGTAAAACGTGAACAACGTGAAGTATTTAGAAAACTGTACCTTTTTATTTTGTAACAAGCTTACCCTCCATCTCCTTGCACCTGGCTATTAATGAATCCCATTTTATTTCTCACCCTCTGAAAAGATTTTTTTCAGAGCTTCCACTATTTCTCATTTCAGCATTTTTTTTTTTTTGCTCAGTCTAGGTCACTAAACCATACTGGTGAGTTGAGTGCTAATGGGTTAGTATGTTGCCTTTCCAGATGTTATAATTGTATTTTAATGAGGGTATTGTGAAGGTTATATACTAATCTTCTGTATTAATTTTAATAATGAGATTCATCAGACACTAAAATATTTAGCAGAAAACCCATTGTATTTACTATAATCGTGCTTTCCCCAGGAAACCACTTCTCTGCAGCTCTTTCAAATTTTGGTTATTCTTTCACACCTCCTGCATCTCAGAGCCAGAAGGTCAAACTGGTATCCTTCTCCTCTACCTATTTGCTAAAATTCTCAATTTTTTAAGCCCTGTGTTCCTCCATCCCTTGTTGTTGTGAGCATCTTCCAACTTCCCAGTAGTCCTTCTCACAGTTCTTCTCAAAGTTCATCCTCTCTTCCTCAAATTCTCCCATAATGCTGATGATACCTTTACTATCTACATGGATAACCTGCAGCACTGGGCTCTCAGTTTCCTGATTTTATTCTGATGGCCTTCACTCCACCTTGGGTACCCACAATTCAAGGTCAAACCTTAGAACTCATCACCAAGGTTGAAATTAGGGTGAGACAAATGAGGGGCCAATTTTAGATGCAAAATTAAGGGATGCCAATAAAACTCAATAATCAAGATAAATTATATTTTAATGAAGTATTTTTAAAAGTTTAAAAGCACTGTACCAATTCCATAAGAAACAACTTATCAAAATATTACAGTCAAGATCAATAAATTGAAGTTAATTAAAAGTTATTTAAGATCTTGGTTAAGAGAAATTGTCAAACATAGCAACTCTCAATTGAAAATGAGATTAGTAAGAGTAGATTTTGAAAATATTATTGATGAGTTTGCTTTCATGAGAGTCAGAAAAGTAAGATTAAAATATATCCTGACTTTGGTATAAGTAAAATATTTAAACTTAAAAATAATATTGTATGTTTCAATTTTCATTATTTTTTCAACTATTTTAATATTTTAGAAAAAGCAACCATTAAAAAACACACAAAAACTTGTATATGGCAGCACATTTTTTTCTTTTACCTCTGGCTCTGATATAGTTGTACATGGCACTACCAAATACCATTTTTAATTACTCCATCATGTCTATGGATTTCTACCTTTTGGAAATCCATTGCCCACTCATGAGGTAGTGAGATACACACATAAACACAAAGAAACCCTTGTTGGATAGCAAAGAGATTGTATTGTTTATGAAAGATTAGCCAGACTGGGCCCTCATCTCCATGTAGTAGTCTGAATTACTACTCTTGAATTCTAGATCTGATCTAAAAACCCTAATGGTAGAACCAGCATAATCTCTGACTCCTAGTATGTATTGAGGTCACCAACTACAAGAAATCTTATAGGAAAAATTTTATGTGTCTTAACTTCTAGGGCAAAAACGCTCTGAAAGAATCTTGTGTGTTGCAAAGTATTTCATGGCATAACTCTCTCATTTCCTCTGATAGGTTTCTTATTTCAGTGTTACCAGCATATTGGTGATCCCAGGAAGTAGAAATTATTCCAGTCAGAACTATTGCCCAAGTCTTTGGTTTCTAACATGGTCTGGAAACCCCCAAAATCTAACTCTGGACTAGAACAGTTACTGTATTTCCTTTTTTAAAAACTGCATTAAGAGTTTATTTTGGCACACTTATCTACCCCAATTGCAACTTTCCCAACATCTGCTTACTGGAATGGAACACATTAAAATAAATTAACTAAAATAATAATCATCCTTGTGTGCTATTGATATTAATGTGCTGGAACAATAAATCTTTTTTTTTTTTTTTTACAAACATGCAAGAAATATTGACTTTAGGGAGTTTTGAGCCACAAAATTTTCCTATGAATTTGATAGATGAAAATTTGTATGACAATCGAGATCAAATAAAAATGAAATTAAAAACCACAGCTAATTGAATGGACTATTGTGCATGAATACATGGAGGAGGGTTTTCAGGGTCCCTACTGCTTCCCTTGTCTGCACTCTGTGGCCTATGACAGCATGAGGTCTTAGCGGAGGGCAGATCAAGGCAGCCAGAGGCAGAGGGGCCCTGGAACAGACTGAGCACAGCAGACCCCTCCAGCATGCCATCTTCCCGCAGTGGCCACCTCCAGGGGAAGCCAGATCCAGTTAGGAGGTAACTGGAAGGTGGTTGTGACTTTGAGGAGAGTCAACCATCTTTCCTCAGCATGTATGTATAGATTTTCTTCACAATGTAATTTTTAGTATATTTTCTGGTATTTTATATATATATAAATTTTTCAGCACTGTAGCAAATTATTCAACTCTACCTCAGCACATGTAGTGTTTTTTTTTTTTTAATTTTAGGATTAAAGCATGCTAAAATTCCATTATTTTCTACAAGCATCATGATCATTCCAATATAAAAAGCAACTTAGAATTATAATAGAGCAATATGTTTTTACAGATTATTCTTTGAAACCCAAATTTCAAATCTGAGTCCCACATGAAGGAAAAAAATATGTATTGCAAAATATAAAATTTCAATAGACACTTTTTTTTTTTAATGGTTTATGAAGTTTACTACGATTTTAACTTGCATTGATGTTTGAGTTCTACAGTTTAGTGTAATAATGATGACTTTAAAGTATTCTATTTGCTTTTCTAGATATCTAATTAAAATAGAAAATAGTATCAATAGAGGATATACATGTAGCAGAAACAGAACACACTGAACAAACTGTAAAATTCCATTGATATGAAGTTCTCCAACAGGCAAAAAGACTCTACAGTGAAACAAATCATATTAGCGGTATGCCTCTGTAAGTAGGCGGAGATATTGACTGGGGAGGAGCATGAGTGAAACTGCTGGGATAATGGATGTGCTCTGGGTCTTCCTAGTGCAGTGAGTTCCTCAGGTGTACTCATTTGTCAGAACTGTTGGACTGTAATAGTTAAGATCAGTGTACTTTATTGATTATTATAATATACAATAAAAGTAAATAAAACATACTCTTAGTTTAAGACTGTTTTACTGATATTTTTAGGTCTAAAAGTCCAACTTTGAATAAACAAACTAATATGTAATATTCAGGCAGTTATATGTAGTAGTAAATAAAACAGGAGGAGAATAAAACCTGAAAGAATGGGTAGTGGGCTATTTTAGACAGGGTGGCAAAATAGGCTTCTTTGAGAAAGTGACATTTGAGTAGAGACAGGAAGTAAATGAGGCCCTGAGGCTGGTAAGCACCTGGAAGAAAAGCATTTCAGGCAAAGAGAAACACAAAGGCCAGACTAAGATCATGCTTAAATGATAGCAAAATAGCTGAAGCCAAGAGAGCAAGAGGGGAAAAAAATGAGCTAAGTTTTGAAAATGTGTTTTTAAGTGTAACACAGTATCTTATGAACCAAGGTGTACACATTAGCTATTAGATTTTGGCTTTCTAAATGGACACAAGGGTCTATTTCTTATGTGTGCTTATGTATTCAGATAAATGTATGTAACAGAGTTGGTTTTAACAACACAGAATCACTCAAAGTAGTTTCCGCAGATGCTAGAAACTGCAGGATGAAGACTTCTCTTCTGCTGAATAGCACAGCAGGACTGCCTTTCATGATATAACTCTACAACTTCATCTTCTACTGGTTGCCTCTTTATATCTTACTAAAATTATTTATATATCTTGATCTATTTTATCGTCCTTATTATTACCTCTAGAAAGGTATATAAGTAAAGTATGAAAAATCTTTTTGGAATAATTAGAAAATTCTGCAGTAAAATAGCAGTTTTGACATTAAAATGCTTAATTATAGTGTATAAAGTCTTTGAACTATTAAAATAGATACAAAAGGTTATGCTACTTCACTGTAGGATTTTTTTAGATTTGCCATTGTGTTATAAAATCATTTGATTTTATAACACAATAGAAATAAGACCGCTTCAAAATTGTTTGGAAAAATTAAAAGCATTGATAGAAAATGTGAAATGAGAAATTATACAGTACATTTAATTATATTTCTCTTTCAAAAGTATTATGTTTATTAAAAACAATTATGCTACAAATTACATAGTTTTTCTCCAAATCTTCAACAAACCATTTTATTTATGCATAAGAAATACTTTAGATTTCTCTGCTGAATGAAGCTATTGAGGCATAGTTTAAAAAAATAAAATGCAAGAGATTTTTTCAGTTTTATGTGTTTTGACAACTGCATATACCTGTGTAAATACTACGCCAAAGAAGGAATAAAACATTTTCATTCCAGAAAGTAGCATCATGCCCCTTCCCAACCAATTTTCTCTTCTATTATTATCATTACTATCATCATCATCCTAATCATTCAGAAATCTGTTACACAGCCATACTGATACTCAGTTTCTGTTTCAGAAACTTTTTTCAACCTATAGACATAGAGCTGCAATTAGAAAGACTGGCTACAGATGCTCTCTAGGAAGGCTAGGTGACTGTTCAGGCCAGGCCTCAATGAATGGAAGCCCCTAGGTGGGGAAATCAAGGACCAGAGGCTGAACCACATATCTAGAAATACAATTTTGGTCTGCATACGTAGTCATAATTGGACTCAGGGGAAGAGATCACATTAGCCAAACCCATTCCAGACTGATCCATGCGATAAAATGCCAATTTGTTGATCACAATAAGAGACATAACTGACAAAGGGGCTGGGATGTTTGAATCTATTAGATAGATAGTACACTTTCTTCCTGTAGAAGCAGAGAGGTGGGAAGCACAATTTCAACCCCCCAAACTGCAATTAGAATCAGAGTAGGTGAAATGAGTTTAATGTTGATGATGGTTTGGGTTCATGAAAGTTTGCTAGCCCAATGAATGCATCCACTTGTGTTACAGGAATAGACATCTCAAGTTTTTTTCTTTAAAGCATCCTTTCTCTTGACAGTGCTGAAGACAGAGTGACATGTTCTTTCTCTTACATCTTTGTAGCTTTTTACAAATATGCGGCATTTCTGTTAATATACAACATCCACATTAAAAAAATTTAATGTATAGTAATAAGTGACATTTGTAATAATATAGAAATAATGTGTAGCATGTTTTCTTTGTACTTGGTTCTATGCTAAGGACTTTCCATACATTAACTTAATCTTTCTGACAACCCAAAGAGATAGAAATATATTCCCATTTAGGTAACTAATGCAATATTTGCCAATCTTGCCCTAAGATATACTGAATATTCATTTTTCTAGATTTTACTGGCATCTAACTTTCTTGCTAAAAAGTAAAAATGAAAAGAAATATTGGCTACCTAATTCCATATTGCGAGTCACAACCTCAATATGCAAGTAAGACTGGTAAATACAGGCAGTACGCTGGACTATAGCTTCTATAAAAATTAGTTTACTATCATTTTAGTCAGAACACTTTTTTGAAATAGGCTCTATCTATTATACTGAAGGTAAATATCTATTATACTGAAGGTAAATCTGGAAATAGCTTTCAAAAGATTGTCTTCTGCTATTTTTAACATGGCATAATTTTAATATAATTGTGTTAATGTAAAGATTATGCCAACTTTACACTCATTGCTATTTAGCCATACTCTTGAGTCCTCTTGAGGTGATGCAAAACTCCACATTTGCCTTAAATCGAATATTATAGTTCTTTCAGATATAAATGTATAACTCAATTTAATATCTGTTAGGAATCTTTTCTGATACATATTTGAAATGAATAGATTAAAAAATAGCAAGCTTTAAGATTTGGGTGATAATTTTGGTGGATTCAATAGCATGTAGATACATATTAACTATACAGATTACTGTCAGTGTTTTCTTGCGGGTGACTCAGCATTAATTTGGTATTAGGCAATAGTACTCTTGTCCTCTCTATCATTTACTCTCTGTGTTCTTGAAAACAAGCCAATTAGCCTCTCTTGGGGTTTTTCATTTGTTTGGTTTTGCTTTTATGTATTTATTTTTCTTGTAAAGTAACTAACTGAATATTTGTTTCCCTCAACACTGACCAGAGGAAAAAGATCTGTTACACATTTAATTTCTTAGGGTGAAGGTAGCATTTTAAAGTATTTTGCTTTTGTAGGGCTGTGTTGCTTTTAATTTTGCAATACACACAACCAGAACAGGAGGTAGATTTTATAGCTGCCACATTATCAACTCTCAAGCTGGAGCCCCAGTTTGACAGATAACTCTCTTGCTGGAGCACCTGATACTCTGTCTTTTCAAAGGTATTGCTAATTGAGCTGCATCTCACTGATGTAGTGACACCATCCTACAATTATGTCAAGAGAACTTTTGTCTGAGACTTTATCTACACCATTCAGTTAATCTGTTACTCTTGCCAACTGAGCAAAAACTTGAACTGTAGCAGGCAGCCTGGTATTTCATTGGCCTAAGTATTTTCTTTGGCTGAAAAAGTAGCACTGTACTTTGAGCAGATTTTCATGTGGATTTGTTGTCACTGATACCTGGCAACTTCAGATCCTAATGCAATTACAAAAGGAAATCCATGGTTTTGTTCGATTGAAAGTAGAACCCCACCAGAATAAAGTGCTACGAAAGTAGAATTATCCCACGCCAGAGAATTGCAGGTCTGTGGCTGGCTTTATGTCCACAGTAGACCCAGCCTTAAGCTGGTGACATTAACAGTACCTGGGCTTACTTCAAAAACTGGGCAATGACAGGCGTTAAAAAATAATAATTTTTTAAAGAAATGTACAGATGATAAAAGAGGTATCACAATGGTAACTAATACGTAAATTGCTTTAAAATACATTTTGGTAGAACTTTCTTTGTTCATATAATTTGTCAATTTTGATAAATATCTTTAAGCTCAAAAGTGAGTTTCTAAACCCTCTTGAGACCTGATTCATTAATCTTGTCTCTCTGACACAGGAGTAAATAATTCCTATTAAGAGATATGCTGGTCAGTATCCCATGACCTTGCACACCATGGGAAACTTTTTGTAAAAGTAATCATTGTCTTCATCATACATGGTGTTGCATTTTTTTCTCATTTTTTGACATACAAGAATGAATTCCTGGATTCCATTCTAATGCATCTCACTGAATCTTTACAATTTTTACAAGATTCATTGAAATGATATAATCTTTATATGATGCAATAAAAAAATTACCATCATTACCATCAAACAGATTTTTTTAAATCAATGATATTTATTTGGAAAATGGATCACTGACCAAAGATTGACAAATACTTGATAATAAATACCAAACAATTTACTTATTATTTAATTTACTGCATAAAATGTGAATAAATTTTCAATTTAAATTGAGTCCCTTTATAGAGATGATAAAACCTAGCAAGTGAAATAATATTCATTGTGAAGAAACTTTTCTTCCACCCATTCTTTTTACCAAAGTTATCACCATAATCACTGCTCATTGGCATGTATATGGGGGTATAAATCAAAAACAAAACAATACTGTTAGATTCCCATGAATCTGATTCAATCTGACAAGTTGCTTTCCTTCTTTAAGCCAGATGTCCCTGCTTAACTAAAATAGTCTTTGCCACCAGATCTTTTCATTTTATTGATAAAGATTACATATCCTGCTTGTTTCAGGCCTTACATGCTTTTGATTCTTGGTCATTATTAGATTGCATTTCTACAATTATCGTTTTATAATATATAAATATTTTCAAGTTGCAAAATCCCACTTGGAAAATCATGGCCTTTTTTTCAAATGATGGCATGAAAATTGCATTGGGAATTATTACAGTAAACTTCGTGGTGACTTGATATTATGAGTGACCTCACTGATTATTCTCTGGATTATTTCTGTATTGACACATAGTGAGCAGCTAAAACAGGCCAGTTGGAATTTTAGTTAAGGTTTTTGAGCATCTTTAAATTTTTTTTCATAAAACTTAGCTTGTCGATTTATTTTCATAGGTTATTTACTTTTATCTTCTTACTTTTTACTAGCTCTTTAGGTTCATTTACTAGCTCACATTGTCAGGGTTTCTAAACCAGTGAGGGAGAAAATGATTCCAACAGTAGCTTATTCAAAAGCACTGTGTAGAAGATAATGGCTTTAGAGATTTTCCAGTATATTTACTAGTTGGCAGGGACACATAGGTAAGCCATCCAATGTCTTTAAATGGAAGCTCATGTGAATCAGTTTTAAAAATACAACATCCTTTGCTTATTTGGGGAATAAAAGAGATGGAAGTGATTTTAATTAGTATCCTAACATGTAAATTTTAAATTAAATATACAAGGCATATTCTTTCTAGCAATAAGTTAGAGCAAGTTTTTTTTTTTATAGCATGAAAGAGTGAAAACTATAAAGCAAGTATTTGTCTTCATTTAAATGGTTATGAAAATATAGGTGACACTTTCACACATTTATGAAAAATTAAATATGTCCATCCTTTTGGGAGGGAAATTTAGAAGATTTTAACAAAATTTATACCTATATGTTATTTGACATAAATAGCCCAATTCTAAGAGTCTTTATTACAGAAATGCTTTCATATGATCATAAAGTATACATAACATACTCCTTGCAACATTGTTTTAGTGAATAATCTGAAAAAACCTAAATACCCATCAATAGGAGAATAGTTCAATATTATGCAATGATTTTAAAGAATGAGCTTTATATCTATGTACTTTGCAAAGTATCATCCAAAACACTTAAGAACACTCACTTTTAGAAATCCCTGTCTAAGCCAAGAAATGGAAACATTAATCATACTTAAGACTTTGGAGAGGACATTGTGATAACAAGTGTTTTCTTATGGAGATTACTCCTCAGGTCATCCTGTGCAAAAATACTTTATGGCAGAAGTCAGGACTATTTGAAGAGAAACTAGAGAAGAGGCCCAAAGAAGGTCACAGTAGGTTACATGAGGAGTCAGCCCAAATTCTAAAAGCTCAAGGCCACCAATTTCTAGCTCGAATGCAGTAATGCACTCACTTAAAGGTGACAAATTGAGTTACATAAGTGGATTTCTTCAATGGACATTATGACATAAATAATAACATACATGCAGTATTGCACAGAGTGACAAAACATTGCTTATGGAATTAATTGAACTTGCCTTAACACCATGGAATGAGACAGTAAACAACAATTTTTCACTCTAAGACAACTAAGAATGTTGAGTAAACTTACTGCAGCAGGGACATAATTTTCATTTAAGACAATCATCTCTAATTCTGTCATCTAATTCTGTTATTCATGCTTGTTTTGTTTTCAAGAAGAGGTCATCATTAAAATATGCAATATAAAGTGGTATTTCTCACTGGTGGTCTTGAAGGACATTCATTGTTAGACCAAATCCACATTAGTTTAGTCACTGAGGGCTTTTGGTGGAAAAAAAAATTTTCTAATCTTATATTTCATTCTCTGAAAGGGATTCAGAAAATATGATCTCTATAATTTATCTTCAGAGTAATAATCAGACCACATACACAAACACATACTCAATGCCTTTCACTTGGCATGTTAAGAGCTATGACCTGTTCTTACTGAAGATGCATCATTCAATTTTTGTCAAATATTTTCAAAACATGACCTCTGCAGGTGGTTTCATTTATACAGAGATTATTTATCCATCTGGGCTCACAGGTGTATTAATATCAATAAAAGATTAATAGCTATGTTTAAGAGAGTACCTACTAGGAGCTGTAAACATTATCCTTTGGCCTCAGAGGAGCATTATGAAGTAATAAGGACTATTCTTGAGCACTTAGGATGTTTCAGGTCCTGTGCTAAGCTCTATCCTTGTTACATATTTTAAATTTCACATGTAATCTGTGTAGTAGATGGTAAAAATTCAAAGAAAAATGGAAAATTTCAAAGAACAAATGGACTAAATAAGCAAGTGAAAAAAGAAAATTTTATCTAAAATAGCATATGAAAATACAACCAAAAGAAAATAAAAGTATGGGGTCTTTGGAAATGTATGTAAATGAGAGAAACACTGCAGTTTTAGTGAATAAAATATATAGAGTTTATTTTTTCTCACATTTTGCCAAAATAGTAAATGATGGAGAAATACCATAGTGCTGGTAATAAAAATAGAAATAGTAACAACTATTTGTGTTTACTTTGAGGCAGAAACCATGCTAAGAAAATATAAATTTATTGGAACTTACTGTAATGGGCATAAACACTACCCTGACAAAAGTTTACCAGTATCTCAGAAAGGGGAAGTCAGAAGTGAGATACTTGTGAGATTTGAGGATTGGGCTAAAGTGATTTAATACAGGTCAGTTGACTCAGGGAACTAACTAAGTTCATGATGTAATGCTTTAAGATTGGTGGGCACAGTGAGATCAGGGCCTTGGTAAGTAAATTTTTGTTGGATAAATAAGCTAGTTATTTAGACTAGCAGAATGCTGTCTACAGAAAAATAATCTCTGAGAATTTCCTTATGCAAATAGTAAAGCAAAAAGTAAAGTAAGAGTAAAGTGGATTATGATATTATCTTTCCATGGAAATGTATTTTTCTGAATCAAAACAAACAAAGTTATGTTAACATAGATGATCTCTTGTTTCTCAGACTTTTATCTGGTCCAGTCTAAGCTAAAGGACAAACTATTTATCATCCAAACAATCAATCAAGATCCACACCGCTGTTTGAAGGATCATGATTGCATATCAGGTTTCAGGCAGGGAACATTTCAACCATGATGTATATCTGATATTTCTGTTCTTTTGCTTTGTGATCATTTGTTGGATCATATATGGCACAGTGGTTACACAGAAACATTAGGACCATGGAGACCACAAATGTGAACACTGAATTACAGATACCAACAGAAGGGTTATGAACAAAGTATTTTATACTTCTAAGCCAAGAGTGTCCAAATTAAAACAAGAGATATGAGGATACTAGCCAAATTATCTAATTTTATTATTTCACTTTTTTTTATTGAAGTATAGCTGATTTATAATGTGTATATATATACACACACACATTCATTTTTATATTCTTTTCCATTATGGTTTATCACAGGATATTGAATATAGTTCCCTGTGCTATACAGTAGGACCTTGTTGTTTATTTCAGTTTTTATTCCTCATGTGTTAGTAGTATAAAAGATGCCAGAAAGATCTCTGGGATGTGAGTACAATATTCTTGCCCTAAAATGCCTCACATTTCATCCTGATAGGCTGATGTTTCTGGGACTGCTCTGTTTTGAAGCATCACCTGCCCAATATTATGAAATTCTTAGATGATGAGTTCTATGTCCTTACTAATATTGTCCAGTGCCCCTGGCAAAATCTGAGCCATAGCATGGTTTAAAGACAGAAGAAAATTGTTCAGAATTATATATGAACTTTTTAATGAGATTCTACCTTTATGATACCCAAATTCTTAAGACATTTATTAAGCTGTTGATTACTTTTAGTTGGGTTTTCTGTTGAGGTCAAAAGCCCTGCTGTTTCCATAGCATTCCAAAATCATGGACTATTCCAAAGATATAACTGTATACTCACTTAGCACTTGCTGACAAGTTCAGGTTAGTAACAGAATAAGTTCTGCACCTGAGGTGATTTTTATTTCTGATTGTTCAAGGCAAAGTCAGCTTTTGGACACACATGGACAATCAGGGAATTCCCCTTCTTAAAGGTGAATAGAGTAAGTAGCAGGATGTTCAATATTAGTGATGACTAGGCAGGGAAAAATTCATTAAAAGTTCATAGAAGGTAAGCCTGCATGGTGAAAAAATGTACATTTTCAGAAAAAAAAAAAAGTATTGCAGAGCAAGAGAAATCAAGTCAGTAGAAGTCTCTGGTAGGATGGTTGCCGACAATATTGCCCTTAGATAAGGTGAGTAGACTTTTGCCACTAAGTCTAGGGAAAGGTTGTAGTAAATAATTGGTCTTTAAAAATCCTGATAAGGTTAAGTCAGGACACCAATTTCTTGTCCAGATTGCCCAAGTACAAATTGGTAAAAAGATTCAAGGTAATTCGGAAGGCCAAAGAGCTAATTTTAAATTGAATGTGTATGTGTGCGCACACACACACACAGATTATGTTAGATCCAGGGAAGAAATTCAGTTACCAAAGACTAAGTTAAATCTTGTAGGTATGGCAATTCCCAAAATGTTGGGAACCTATTACATGCGCTATGAGATCCAAAAAAACCTCTTTAAATAGAGTATTTTCTTAACAGTTGTAGGAAAGTTTTAAATGGTTTGTAGTATCTTAAGAGTAATGGATTTATTACTCTGGGATAAATTATTTCTTAGACATTCCATTTTCTTCCAACAAAAATGTACTTTTTCTTCAGAAACTTTATATGCTTTCTGAGCTATACATAGTAGTTGGAATCAGCCCCAAAGCTCTGTCATCCTTAGAACACAGCAAAGTTTGCCTGCTTATTGATTAAGGGTAGAATTACAGAGAGATTCAAGGACCTTTAAATTCTGGCTAAGGACTTGTGAAAAATAGAAGGGTGCCCCAGTACATCCCTGGACTATAGGTGTATTATTGATTTTTCCCAGGAAAAGACAAAATACATAAACTCAGGTGGCATGGAAATCAAAATAGTAATAGGGATTTGCTGTCAACAGAGAAATAAAAATGACTGTTTTATTCACAATCCCAAGGTCCTAAATGAATGGGTACCCTAGTCCTTTAGATTTCTTGGCTGGGAGAAGAGGCTACTGCTACAAGGTATGCTTAATTCTTTCTCTATTAGACTTGTACGTAGAGATTTAGATGGGTCATTTAGAATGTGATGGGTTCTTCCTCAATTATTCTGCCAATGTCAGTAGATTTTTCTTTGCCCACAAGTAGTTGAAACCTCCTCGAGAAATTCAATTTGGGCTTGATTTAGACACAAAGCTACTGGTAAGCCACTGTCCAAATTAGGTATGCTCTAGTTGTGAATAGGTGATCATCTGGGCTCTCAAGACCAAGGTCCTCTGGAAAGCATTTAAGTTGATAATTCCATTTAAATAGTACATTCCTATGCATGAAAGACTAGGTGTTCTGTCACAAAGGATGAAATGATGTTAAAGGTATGAAGGTAAAAGGTATAGATTGACAGGGTAAGTGTTCGTGGATTTTTGGAGATGCCCATCTATGTACCTCATTGACTCTGAAGGAGAGATTGTGAAACTGTAACAGGGTTTGTGGATTATATTTCTGAGCCTGAATCAATCAACAGCTTCAAAACTGTCTTTTAATAGGTAAAGAAGTTTGTCCTTTTAAGTATAAGATGGGAAATCAGGCACATAATTATCCCTCAGATCAGCATCAGTTTCCTTAATCACGTCCTTTTTGTTTGTTTTACTTTATTTTCACAGTTAATACAGAATAACTTTTTTTTTTTCAATGTCCTTTCTGCTTACAGTATCTACCAATGCCTTTATTCAGGAGGCTTCCTCCTCTGGTGCTTGATGAATTGGGTGGAAATATCTAGTTGTTTCATCTGTAAGACTATGAATTTATTCTGAGTAGAATTCTGCTTTTGTTCCAAGCCTTTTTCAAAAGGTTGAGGAACTGGAGTTCTATCTTTCAGTGGGGCCACTTCCCATTCCAGTTGTTCTTGTATATTACATATCCTAATTTTGGCTTAGGTCTCTTTACAAAAGTTAAGGAGAGAATTGAGGTCTCATCTCTTTCAAGATCTACTATTTTCTAATGGTATTAAAGAAAGAGTCTATTCCTAAACTTTCCAATGAACTCATCCTTTCTTTTTTTTAGGACTAAATGAGAATCCAATTTATTTTCACAGGAAATTCTTGGAGGGAAACTCCAAAATATTTTCTTTTCTATGTACATAAGTCCTATATAGTTCCTCTATAAAATTTAGGATCTTTCAGTCTCCTTAGGATTATCCTGACTCCGTTTTTTTCATACAATATTTTTTAACGTCTAATTTTCTTACTGACATATTAAGCATTCATATAGATCTGGGAGCTGTAGAGTATATGTTGTTAGAACTATTCTAAATTCCTCTGTAAATTTTTATGAATCTTGTCTAGCCTTTCACAATGATTCTTAGTTCAGACTGAGATGAAAGCTAAAAATAAACTGTCAGGGGCTTGCCCATTTCTGAAGAAGATTTAACTTTAAGAGGCAATTAATATTTATGAATTTCAGCCTGGCCAGAAGGTAAGGGAGCAGGTCAGAAAAGGGGGTAAACGCAGCAGATGAGGAGGAACAAAGAATAGGAAAGATGGAAAGGCCATTGAGTTCAAGTTTACAAAGGAAACCAAAGTTCTGATCATTTCTAACATACTTCTCCATTTAACAATTTTGTTTATATCAAAGTTTGCAGAGTGACCTCTGTAATTTTAAATTGTCCTTGGTGAAATTATGCCTTTTAAAAAATAGTCTTGGGAACTAGATTTATAATGTAATACATGTAAAAAGGGTCCAGCATGCAGAAGGCAAAATTTTTAGATTTAGAAAGAGACAAAGCCATGAGAATTTGGCAACAGTTTGTTTAAAGTCTTTATTTTGCACCTTGCTCCTAAGGCACCCAAGTTAATGGCTGACTTTTTAAAAATCCCAGACCCAATGATCTGAGATTATTGGTGAACAGAAACTTTTTACAAGAGATTTCACATAGAACAAGACTCTCACAGACTAAATAAGATTCAGGAGCATTCACATAGGTTTTGAAAAGTGACCCCAGGCAAAGTTTGTCCAAAACATATCAGTCTGAGAAGGAATCTTCCGAAATTGTCTGCTGTAGGGCTGGCTCTAGGAACCAATTTATCAGGGTAAATGTCTGGCCAAAACTTCCTCTTATAGACATAAAAGTGATGAGGACAAGAGACAATGAGTAATGTTGGTAATAAGACAGATTTCCATCAAACATGAACATTTTTATACTTGATCAGATTACCCAAGATGTCCTAAAATAGATCTTATTTCCTAATAGACAAAATTATCATTTAGAAACCTGATAAAAGCAAATCAGACTCAATATCAATATTTATACTCCACTGTTACAGTAAAAGAGACTTCCCCAAGGATTCCCCAGTGGAGCATGGTATTTCCAAGTTAAGGGTCAAGGGCCACAATAGAGAGGGGATCTCAACTGGATCACAACCATGCTTCCAGGTTATTGATCTCAAATATCAGCAGATAATCTGTTTGTTAGTAAAGCCAAATCTAAATTTATTAGAACTTATAGTAATCAGAGAGAACATCACCTTGAAAGAATCTTAGCAATGTCTCAGAAGGGTAAGTCAAAGTAGGATATTAATGGAGCTTTGGGGTAAGGGCTGAAGTGATTTAACACAAGTCTTTCAAGGTTAGGAACTAATTGCTATTAGGAAAAGTTGATATAATAGTTTAGGATTGGTGGACCTGAGGCAATAAACTATGAACTGTTTGCTCAGATGAACAGACTATTATCTACAATAAACTGATCTGTAGGAATGTCAGGAAAAAATAAACAGTGAAGTTATTTATTGGTTTAAAATAAGTTTGTGGAAAATGTTTTCCTAACAACAACTAAATCACTGTCACACATACTTACCTGAGTAATGTTGACATAACTGATCAGCTGACCTCAACCCTCATAGTCTTATAAAATAGATATGAATAGTTAATACTTACATGGCACTTAGTTTGTGCCAGGTATTGTTCTCCCTGCTTCACAATTACATCACTTAACACTTGAAGCAATTCTATGAGGTAGGTACATTTTTTTAAAAATTGAAGTATAGTTGATTTATAATGTTAATTTCTGCTGTACAGCAAAGTGATTCAGTTGTACACACACACACACATTATATATATATATATATATATATATATATATATATATATATATACACACACACATTCTTTTTTATGTTCTTTTCCATTATGGTTTATCACAGGAGTTAAATATAGTTCACTGTGTTATATAGTAGGACTTTGTTGTTTATTCTATATATAATAGCTTGCATCTACTAACCCCACTCCATCCTTCCCCCCACACCCTTGGCAACCACAAGTCTTTTCTTTATGTCTGTGATTCTCTTTCTCTATTGTAGATAGGTTCATTTCTGTTATATTTTAAATTCCACATATAAGTGATATCATATGGTATTTGTCTTTCTCTTTCTGACTTATTATGATAATCTGCCGGTCCATCCATGCTGCTGCAAATAGCATTATTTCATTCTTTTTCATGGCTGGGTAATATTCCACTGTATATATACATATATATATATATACACACACACACACACACACACACACACACACACATATACACACATTGTCTTTATGCATTTATCTGTTGGAGGAATTTAGGTTGTTTCCATGTCTTTGCTAATGTAAATAGTGCTGCTATGAACATAGGAGTGAATGTATTTTTTGAATTATAGTTTTTTCTGGGTATATGCCCAGGAGTGGGATTGCTGAATCATATGTCAACCCTATTTTTAGTTCTTTGAGGAACCTCCATACTGTTTTCCATAGTGGCTACACCAACTTACATTCCCACCAACAGTGTAGAAGGGTTCCTTTTTCTCCACACCCCCTCCAGCATTTGGTATTTGTGGGCTTTTTAATGAAGGCCATTCTGACTGTATGAGGTGGTGCCTCATTGTAGTTTTGATTTGCATTTCTCTAATAATTAGCAAGGTTGAGCATCTTATCATGTGCCTATTGGCCATCTGGATGTCTTCTTTGGAAAAATGTCTATTTAGGTCTTCTGCCCATTTTTAGATTGGATCGTTTGTTTTGTTGTTGTTGAGTTGTATGAGCTGTTTGTATATTTTGTAAATTAAGCTCTTATTGGCTGCATCATTTGCAAATATTTCCTCCCAGTCTGCTGGTTGTCTTTTCATTTTGTTTATGGTGTCTTTTGCTGTGCAAAAGCTTGTAAGTTTGATTAGGTCCCATTTGTTTATTTTTGTTTTTATTTCTATTGCCTTGGGAGACTGACCTAAGAAAACACTGGTACGATTTACATCAGTGAACATTTTACCTATGATCTCTTCTAGGAGTTTTATGGTTTCATATCTTAAGTCTTTAAGCCACTTTGAGTTTATTTTTCTGTGTGGTGTGAGGGTGTGTTCTAACTTCATTGACTTTTATGCAGCTGTCCAACTTTCCCAACAACACTTGCTGAAGACACTTTTCCCCATTGTATATTCTTGCCTCCTTTGTCAAACATTAATTGACCATAGATGTGTGGGTTTATTTCTGGGATCTCTGTTCCATTGATTTGTCTGTTTTTGTGCCAATACCACACTGTTTTGATTACTATAGCTTTGTAGTACTGTCTGAAATCTGAGAGGGTTATGCCTCCTGTCTGTTCTTTTCCTTCAGGATTGCTTTGGCAATTCTGGGTCTTTTATGGTTCCATAAAAATTTTAGGATTATTCTAGGTCTGTGAAAAATGTCTTGGGTAATTTGATAGGGTTCATGTTAAATCTGTAGATTGCTTTGGGTAATATGACCATTTTAACAATATAAATTCTTTCAATCCAAGAGCATGTGATATCTTTCCATTTTTTGAATCATTTTAAATTTCCATTATTTAATGTTTTATAGTCCTCAGCATATAAATCTTTCACCTCCTTGGTGAGGTTTATTCCCAAGTATTTTATTTTTTTGGTGCTACTTTAAAAGGGATTGTTTACATTCCCTTTCTGATATTTCATTGTGTAAAGAAATGCAACTGATTTTTGTATGCTAATCTTGTATCCTGCTACCTTGCTGAATTTGTTTATGAGTTCTAGTAGTTTTTGTGTGGAGTCTTTAGGATTTTCTATATATATATTATCATCTAATCTGCATATAATGACAATTTTACCTCTTACTTTCCAAGTTGGATACCTTTTGCTGTGTGTGTGTCTGATTGCTGTGAATAGGACTTCCATACTACATTGAAGAGAAGTGGTGAGAGTGGACATCCTTGTCTTGTTCCAGATTTTAGTGGGAAGGCTTTTAGCTTTTCACTGTTGAATATTATATTTGGCTGTGGGTTTGACATAAATCACTTTTATTAAGTTGAGATATGTTTCCTCTGTACCCACTTTGGTAAGAGTTTTTATCATTAATGGATGTCAATTCTGTAGATGCTTTTTCTGAATCTATTGAAATGATCATGTGGGTTTTGTCCTTTTTTTGTTGATGTGGTGTATCACACTGATTGATTTGCATATGCTGAACCATCCTTGTGAACTTGGGATGAATCCCACTTGGTCGTGGTGTATGATCTTTATAATGTGTTGTTGGGTTCAGTTTGCTAATAGTTTGTTGAGAATTTTTACATTTATATTCAAAGGTATTGGCCTGTAATTTTCTTTTTTGGTGGTATCTCTGTCTGGTTTTGGTATCAGGGTGATGTTGGCTTCATAGAATGTTTTGGGAGTGTTCCCTTCTCTTCAATCTTTTGGAAGGATTAGTATAAGTTCTTTGTATATTTGGTACAATTAGCCTTGAAGCCATCTGGTCTTAAACTTTAGTTTATAGGGATTTTTTTATATCACAGATTCTGTTTCACTTCTAGTGATTTGTCTGTTCCTTATTATCTATTATCTTTTGGGTTCTCTCTTTTCTTCTTGGTGAGACTGGCCAGAGGTTTATCTATTTTGTTTACCCTTTCAAAGAACCAGCTCTTGGTTTTATTGATTTTTTTCTATTGTTTTTAAACCTCTATTTTATTTATTTCCTCTCTGATATTTATTATTTCCTTCCTTCTGCTGACTTGAGGTTTTGTCTGTTCTTCTATTTTCTAATTCTGTTAAGTGGTAAATTAGGTTGTTTGAGATTTTTCTTGTTTATTGTGGAAGGCCTGTATCACTATTTGAAGCTGAACTTCTTTTGCTGCATCCGATAGATTTTGTATGGTTGCATTTTCATTGTCATTTGTCTCAAGGTATTTTTAAATTTCCTCTTTGATTTCATCACTGCCCCATTGGTATTTTTAGTAGCATGTTGTTTAGTCTCCATGTAATCATTTTTTTTCTCATTACTTTTCCTGTAGTTGATTTTAGTTTCATGCTTTTGTGGTCAGAAAAGATGCTTGAGATTAATTTCTATACTCAAATTTGCTGAGGCTTGTTTTGTGCCCTAGTATATGGTCAGTCCTAGAGGATATTCCATGTGCACTTGAAAATATGTATTTTTTGAATGTAATATTCTGAAAATATCAATTAAGTCTAAGTGTTCTATTTTATCATTTAGGATCTCTGTTGCCTTATTTTCTGTCTAGGAGATCTGTTCATTGATGTGAATGGGGTGTTAAAGTCTCCTACTATTATTGTATTCCTGTCAGTTTCTCCCTTTACATCTGTATTTGTTGTATGTATTTGGGTGCTCCTATATTAGGAGTATGTAGGTTGACAAGTATAAAATCATCTTCTTGTATTTGTATTTATCCTTTAATCATTACATAGTGTCCTTCTTTATCTTTCTTTATGGACTTTGTTTTAAAGTCTGTTTTGTCTGACATGAGTACTGCTTTATTTCCATTTACATGAAATATAATTTTCCATCCCCTCACTTTCAATCTATGTGTGTCCTTTGCCCTAAAGTGGGTCTCTTGTAGGCAGCATGTTGTAAGCTCTTGTGTGTGTGTGTGCGCGTGTGTTTTTATCCAATCTGCCACTCTGTGTCTTTTGATTGGAAAATTTAGTTCATTGAAATTTAGGGTGATTATTGATTGATAGGTATGTATTTATTGCCATTTTAAACCTTGTTTTCCCATTGATTCTGTGTTTCTTCCTTTTTCCTTTTGTGGTCTGATGATTTCCTTTTATTTTATGCTTGTGTCTTTTTTTTCAGTTTTTGTGAATCTATTGTATATTTTTGATTTGCAGTTACCCTGTTTTTCAAGTATGTTAACCCCTTCTTATATCTACTTGCTTTAGACTGATAGTCATATGGGCTCAAACACATTCTAAAAATGAATCTACATTTTCTCACTCTCCTCCCTCACATTTTATGATTCTGATGTCCTCTTTTACATCTTCAGGTTCATCCTTTTGCTGTTTATCGTGCTTATCATTGTTTTCACCTGCATACTCGGCTTATTTAAGTGATTTACTTTCCAATAGTGATTTATTCTTTCTTATAAATTCTTCTTTTATATTTAGAGAAGACCTTTCAATATTTCATTTAGGATAGGTTTAGTATTGATGTATTATTTTAGTTTTTACTTGTCTGAGAAATTCTCTCTCTCCTATTATAAGTGATCATCTTGTTAGGTAGAGCATTCTAGGTTGCAGATTTTTCCGTTTCAAGATTTTGATTTTGAATAGATCTTGCCACTCTCTTATTTCTGTAGAGAAATCAACTGATGATAGCCTTATGGGGATTCCCTGGTAATTACCTCTTGTTTTTCTCTTGTTGCCTTTAGAAGCCTCTCTTTAACTTTTTCCATTTTAATTATAATATGTCTTAGTGTGACTCTGTTTGGGTTCACCTTTTTTGGGACCTTCTGTGCTTCCTGTAGCTGGATATCTGTTTCCTTCTTTAGTTTTGTGACATTTTCAGCCACAATTTCTTCATATACATTTTCAATCCCCTTCTTCTCCTTATGGAATCCCTATTATGCATAGATTGGCACACTATATATTATCCCATAGGTCTCTTATATTCTCATTTTTTTTCATTTGGGTTTTTGTCTACTCTTCTGATTGATTGGGTGATTTCCATTATTCTATCTCCAGATCACTTATTCAGTCTTCTGCATCATTCATTCTGCTTTTCATTGCCTTTAGTTCAGCTTTTGTGCTGCAAATGAGGTTTTTAAATTTTTTTGGCTCCTCTTTATAGTTCCTTTTTGCACTTGGTGTCTATTAGACTGGAGAGGTGTGTGTGTTTCATTGTTCATTCTTTCAGGGGAATTCTTGGTTTTTTAACTGGGAGTGGTTCCTCTGCTTCCTCATTTTACTTATATTTCTCTTACTCTGTAAGTTTAGGAGAGATGACTACTGTGGTCTTGGAGGGCTATTTATATGTGGGAGTATCCCTGTGTACCTTGTCTGGGTTTAATATTTTTGATGTGAGGGCTGTTTTTAGTATGGGTGCCTGCCGCCACTTTCCTCAGTGTGTGCTGTTCATTATCCCCTTGACAGGGGTTGGGCAGATGTGGCGGCTGGTGCCAAGAACCTGGGGTTCTTGGCGGTGGCAGCTTGTGACTGCTCCCAGAGCTCATGTAGGTGGTATCGTGTCACCTGAAAGTGCACATGGCAAGAGAGGTTGCTATGGCGGGTGCTAACCCTCCCCTTGCATGCCCCCCAACAATGGCACCTCACCTTTAAGGTGGGCCCGGCATTCTTCCACATAAAACCTCAGTTGCAGTCACCCCAGTCTCCAGCCCCTTCAGGCTGTCTCTGTGTAGCCAACCGCAGGCCTCTCCCCTGGTCTGATCTCCGAACTCCAAGGTTTAGCACCCAGCCCTGGCGTGCACTGACCAGTTGTGCAGGCCTCTCTCCATTCTGTCTGCTGCAAACCAGTTGCTGTGCTCTCTTCTGAGGCTCCGAAGCTCCCCCTCTGTCCCTGCTGATCTCCTTACTGGTGAGAGGACTTCCCAGGGTGTGGTATACTCTCTTCTTTCAGAGCTCCCTCCCAGGGGTGCAGGACCACCGTCCTGATTCCTTTCTTTCTTTTTACCAGGTTACATGGAGATTTTCTTGCCCTTTCAGAAGTCTGAGGTGTTCTGCCAGCACTCAGTAGATATTCTGTGAGACTCATTCCACATGAAGATGTATTTTTGATCTATTTGTGGGAGGAGGTGAGCCCCATGTCCTACTACTCCACCATCTTGATTGGTCCCCCTGAGGTAGACACTCTTATTTTCCCCTTTTTACAATAAGGAAGCTGAGACCCAGAATACATAAGTAACTTGCCCAAGACAAAACGAGGAGTAAGTAAGTAATCAGCTGAACTTCAAATCCAAGCAAACTAGTACAGAGACTGTGTTCTTTATTAATATGGTTTAATGCCTGTAATATATTAATAATTACAGAAAAGAAGTTTTCGAAATAGAGAACTGGTGATAATGTCAGTAAAGGGTTTCATGAGAGAGCATAGACACATATGTCAGATAAAGGCTTGACTTCTTACTCTGCCACTTACAATCATTGTAACAATGGAAAATTTGCTTCATGTGTATGAGCTGCCTTCTCTTGAACTATAAATTAAAAATAATAGTTTACTTTTCTCCAATTGTGAAAGGTTTTAAAATGAAGCTAGTACATAAAGAATAGACAGGTGTAGTCTTATAGAGGGTAGAGGCGAGAACATTCTACAAGGAAAGAGTTTAATCAAATACCCAGAATTGTATACAAGCCAGAATCTTCAAAAGATTCTGAAGTATTTCTAACTTTAATATTGGTACTGGGGAATATGGGAGAATAGTAGTTGGTGTCAAAGTAGTCAAGATACATGAGTCCTGAAATGATTTATTGGAAGCTCTAATTTATGTGGCTGAAAGGGAAAGTACAAATGATATTTTGTAACATTTCTTTCAAATTGTAAGCATACTTTATCTTTAATAATATGCTGTGCAGGATATGACAGAAATTTACAAATATTGAGATAAGTGAGTTCCTAATTTCTATTTGTGGGCAGTAGGTCAGCTCAAATTATTTTTGAGGTTCAAAATACATTTGTACTACATTCTTCTAGGAAACATACTATTTCTGAAGTGCCTGTAAATGAGCGAAATTGAAAGATATTCCTGACAATGGGGATGAAATATTTTTAAAAATCTAATTGAAGTACACACAGTAGTGAAAATCATAGCCTGCTGTGCTTTAAAGTCAAAGTCAATCAGTTTATGAACATTTTATAAGCAAGAGAAAGTGATGTGTGTTACTCAGGATGTTGAAGCATTGTAGTATACCAAAGTAAAAATTGAATTCTGGTGGCAAGATTTTCTAAAATCTAGGTATTTATTATATTTTGTCCCCAAGTTATTCTTTTAAGCCATCTTCTAATTGTTTTGTTTTAATTCATTTCAGTGTTTCTCTATGGTTATGATTTCTAAACATTAACTTTATGCAATCATGCACAAAGCATAAATATATTAAAAGTAGCTGATATTTGATTTCTAGATTAACATCCTATTTATTTGGTTTAGTACATCTTTTTTGCAAACACAGTGCAAATTCTTTTATTCAACATGGATTCAAATTTGTCCCCACACTTCCTGTTTATATTTGTGTCCATATGTTGTTTTTTCTTTAGCATTTAGAGACTTTTGATGTTTACTACCTGTGTAATGTTAAAAACGTTTTTGAGGACTAATGTTAACTTGTTCTAAACAGATAAGTTTTGAATTTTCTCTTAAAACATGAATTTAATTGTACCACCCAACACAAATTAGAGGCCTCATGTAAATTTGCATTGTGTATTTAAAGATGAATAACATTATCCTTATTAAAACTTCATATACTTGAAAAAAATGCTGATTTTTTTCTTAAATTCTAGGATAATTCAGCTATCCTATATTTTTAGGTACTGTCATAGAAAATTGATGTAGTGAGCAATCTGTCTTTGCATCACATCATTAAGTAACTTTTACATAAGGCCATTTTCAAGTTTAGTTGCAGTTCAACAGAAAACAAACAGAAACACTGGGTACTGGCACCCCCCCCACACACACAAGGTGGGTTGAGGTGGGGCTGAGAGCAGTACGAACAACAGTGTACTTCTGAGCCCACACAACAGGTGAAAGCTGACACAACAGAGCACACCCACAGGTGAACTGCTCCAGTGGAGGCATACTCAGTGGTTCCTCTCCCAGTAGGAGTGCTCCAATCCTGGTGGCCTCGTAACACAGCTCAGAAAGGGAGCTGGGGGATCTACTCCAACAACTAGGGAGCAAACCCTGCCCTGGACAGGACAGTGATGATAACCACAGAGCAAGGAGGAGGCCCCACTCACTATCTAGTGCAGGCTCAGGTCACCACAACATCAGTCACACCTCTTATCAAGGGGATAATGGCCAGCATACACAGAGAAAAGAGTTGGTAGAGAAAATGTAATTTTTTTTTCTAGAATATGTTTGAGCCTATATGACTACCAGTCCAAAACAAGTAGATACAGGAAGGGGTTAACATACTTGAAAAATAGGGCAACCACAAATCAAAAGCATACAATTGATTCACAGAAACCAAAAAGAAGAAAACATAAGCATAATACAATTGAAAATCATCAAACCACAAAAGGAAAACAGGAAAAGGAGAAATATAAAATCAATGGGAAAACAAGGTGTAAAATGGCAATGAATACATGTCTATCAATAATTATCTTAAATGTCAATGGACTAAATGCTCCAATCAAAAGACAGAGTGGCAGATTGGATTAAAAAAAACAAACAAACAAGAGCCTACACTATGCTGCCTACAAGAGACCCCCTATAGGCCAAAGGACACACATAGATTAAAAGTGAGGAGATGGAGAAAGATACTTCATGCAAATGGAAATGACAAGAAAACAGGGGTCGCAATACTCATATCAGAAAGTAGACCTTAAAACAAAGGCTATAAAGAAAGATAAAGAAGGACACTATATAATGATAAAAAGATCAATACAAGGAGAGGATATTACACTTGTCAACATATATTCACCCAAATACATAAGACAAATACTAACAGACACAAAGGGAGAAACTGACAGGAATACAATAATAGTAGGAAACTTTATCACCCCACTCATCAGTGCATAGATCTTCTAGACAGAAAATCAATAAGGCAACAGAGATCCTAAATGATAAAATAGAACAGTTAGACTTAATTGATATTTTCAGAATATTACATTCAAAAAATACATATTCTTTTCAAGTGCACATGGAATATCCTCTAGGATTGACCATATACTAGGGCACAAAACAAGCCTCAGCAAATTTAAGAGTATAGAAATTAATCTCAAGCATCTTTTCTGACTACAAAAGCATGAAACTAAAATCAACTACAGGAAAAGTAATGAGAAAAAAAATGATTACATGGAGACTAAACAACATGCTACTAAAAACACAATGGGTCAGTGATGAAATCAAAGAAGAAATTTTAAAATACCTTGAGGCAAATGACAATGAAAACACAACCATACAAAATCTATGGGATGCAGCAAAAGCAATTTTTAGAGGGAAGGTCATAGTGATACAGGCCTTCCTTAAGAAACAAGAAAAATCTCAAGTAAAATACTAACCCACCACCTAAAAGAATTAGAAAAAGAAGAACAAACAAAACCTCAAGTCAGGAGAAGGAAGGATATAATAAAGATCAGAGAGGAAATAAATAAAATAGAGATTTTTAAAAAATCAATAAAACCAAGAGCTTGTTCTTTAAAAGAGTAAATAAAGTTGAACAAACCTCTAGCCAGGCTCACCAAGAAGAAAAGAGAGAAGAACCAAATAAACAAAATAAGAAATGAAAGAGGAGAAATCAGAACAGATACCACAGAAATACAAAAAAAGACAGTATTATGAACAATTATATGGCAACAAATTTGACAATCTTCAAGAAATGGACTTTTTAGAAATATACAGCACACCAAAACTTAATGAAGAAGAAATAGATAACTTGAACAGACCAATCACTAGAAATGACATAGAATCTGGAATTAGCGGGGGGGGGGGGGGGGGAAACAATAGCCACCTCCTTACAAACAGAATTCTAGGACCAGATGTCTCTTCACTGGAGAATTCTACCAAACATACAAAGAAGAACTTACACCAATCCTTATACACAGATGAGATGTCATTATATGCAGATGAGATGTCATTATATGCAGATGAGATAATATATATAGAGAAAACTCTAAAGACTCCACACAAAAACTACCAGAACTCATAAACAAATTCAACAAGGTAGCAGGATACAAGATTAGCATACAAAAATTTGTTGCATTTCTTTACACTAACAATGAAATATCAGAAAGGGAATGTAAACAATCCCTTTTAAAGTAGCACCAGAAAAATAAAATACTTGAGAATATACCTCACCAAGGAGGTGAAAGATTTATATGCTGAGGACTATAAAACATTAAATAAAGGAAATTAAAGATGATTCAAAAAATGGAAAGATATCACATGCTCTTGGATTGAAAGAATTTATATTGTTAAAATGGTCATATTACACAAAGCAATCTACAGATTTAACATGATCCCTATCAAATTACCCATGACATTTTTCACAGACCTAGAATAATCCTAAATTTTTTATGGAACCATAAAAGATCCAGAATTGCCAGAGCAATCTTGAAGGAAAAGAACAAACAGGAGGCATAACCCTCTCAGATTTCAGACAGTACTACAAAGCTATAGTAATCAAAACAGTGTGGTATTGGCACAAAAACAGACAAATCAGTGGAACAGAGATCCCAGAAATAAACCCACACACCTATGGTCAGTTAATGTTTGACAAAGGAGGCAAGAATATACAATGGGGAAAAGTGTCTTCAGCAAGTGTTGTTGGGAAAGTTGGACAGCTGCAAGTAAGTCAATGAAGTTAGAACACACCCTCACACCATACAGAAAAATAAACTCAAAGTGGCTTAAAGACTTAAACATAAGATATGAAACCATAAAACTCCTAGAAGAGATCATAGGCAAAACGTTCACTGACATAAATCGTACCAGTGTTTTCTTAGGTCAGCCTCTCAAGGCAATAGAAATAAAAACAAAAATAAACAAATGGGACCTAATCAAACTTACAAGCTTTTGCACAGCAAAAGACACCATAAACAAAATGAAAAGACAACCAGCAGACTGGGAGGAAATATTTGCAAATGATGCAGCCAATAAGAGCTTAATTTACAAAATATACAAACAGCTCATACAACTCAACAACAAAAAAACAAACGATCTAATCTAAAAATGGTCAGAAGACCTAAATAGATATTTCTCCAAAGAAGACATCCAGATGGCCAATAGGCACATGATAAGATGCTCAACGTTACTAATTATTAGAGAAATTCAAATCAAAACTACAATGAGGCAACACCTCATACAGTCAGGATGGCCTTCATTAAAAATCCCACAAATACCAAATGCTGGAGAGGGTGTGGAGAGAAAGGAACCCTTCTACACTGTTGGTGGGAATGTAAGTTGGTGTAGCCACTATGGAAAACAGTATGGAGGTTCCTCAAAGAACTAAAAATAGGGTTGACATATGATTCAGCAATCCCACTCCTGGGCATATACCCAGACAAAATTATAATTCAAAAAATACATTCACCCCTATGTTCATAGCAGCACTATTTACATTAGCAAAGACATGGAAACAACCTAAATGTCCTTCAACAGATGAATGGATAAAGAAGCTGTGGTATATATATACAGTGGAATATTACCCAGCCATAAAAAAGAAATAATGCTATTTGCAGCAACAAGGATGGACCTAGAGATTATCATACTAAGTGAAGTAAGTCAGAAAGAGAAAGACAAATACCATATGATATCACTTATATGTGGAATCTAAAATATGACATAAATCAACATATCTACATAACCAAAACAGACTCACAGATATAGATAAATGACTTGTGGTTGCGGGGGGTGGGGGTGGGGGTGGGGGTGCTGGGTAGAGGCAGGAAGCACTGGGAGTTTGGCATTAGCAGAGGCAAAGTATTATATATAAGATGAATAAATAACAAGATCCTATTGTATAGCACAGGGAACTATATTCAATATCCTGTGACAAATCATCATGGAAAAGAAAATGAAAAAGAATGTGTGTGTGCGTGTGTGTGTGTGTGTTCATATGTCAGTTTGTTGTACAGAAGAAATTAACACAATGTTGTAAATCAACTATAATTCAATAATTTTTTTTTAATTCATATACTTGAAAAATGGTGAGTTTTTTTCTTAAAAATTCTTGGATAATTCAGCTATCCTACATTTTTAGGTATTGTCATAGAAAATCGATGTAGCAAGCAATCTGTCTTGGCTTTGCATCATTAAGTAACTTTTACATAAGGCCATTTTCAAGTTTAGTTGCAGTTCAACAGAAAACAAACAAAAACACTGAGTGCTGGCACCCTCCACCCACCACCACACACACACACATACGTACTCAAGGCAAGAAAGAGAAAGAGATCACTGGTTCTAAAGGAAAATGGCAAAAGAGAGTTTTCCAAATCTAAGTTATATATAATCTAATTGAATGCAACTGGCTTAACAGAAATAAGGTTTATATTCTAATGCCTACAAATACTCTTTTTCTAGCTACAGAGAGTTCATATTGGAAACTGTAATAAATAACAGGGAGCTTTCTATTTCCAGGATTGTGGTTGACTGGAATTTCAGAACACTACTCAGTAAAAATGCTGATAACAAAAATGAAACAAAACTTTTTAAAAATGTGGTAACATGAAGGAATAGATAAAATCACCCTAAAGCCAGATAAAATAAGAAAACACTGAGTCTACTAATGTAACCAACTTTGAAGTCCACATTTATTTTGGAGTAACTGCCAATGGTCTGGATTATGTGTTTTAAGATTTTAAGACTTTTGAGCATGGAGTTCAAGATGGCAGAGTAGGAGGCCATTGAGCTCACGTCCCCCTCCAAATACCAAAAATTACATCTACATGTAAGACAATTCTTATAGAAAACAAGCCAGAAACTGGCAGAAGATCTCTTATACAAACAAAGCTGCAAGAAAGATCCCCACATAACTGGGTAGGATTAAAAAAAAAAAAAAAAAAAAAGGCATCAGGATGGGACTGGCACCCCTGGGAGGGGTCTGTAAGAAGGGAGTATCCACATCAGCAGACCCTTCCTCTGTGAAACCCCCTTGTCTGCCAGAGGGTTGATGAAACAGAGAGTGTATAAGGAGAGGCCTGGACTCTGCTTGTGAGGAGTGTGTGAGTACTGGCTTGCTAGCAATCAGGGTAGAGAGAGACGAGCACTGACAGCTTCCACCTTGCTGGACTTCCCAGACCAAAACACACGCCAGGTGGGGCTGCTAGTATGCACAGCAGCTAGGCACTGAAACTCGGGCAGAGGAGCCCTGGGAGAGAACTCAATCTAGCTTCACAATGGCAGCCCAGAGAGCCTGGAGTATGGTCCTGGTTGCCATTGTTAGTGCACTCAGGGCAGGGTGCAGGTCCACCATAGAAGACCCATTGTCAGTGTGCTCACTGCAAGGGCTTGGCTCTGGGGTGGGACTCATGTCTGAGTCCATAATCATCCCACCCACAGTAGGGGCGAGTCCTGCAGTGGCAGACGTTGTTGGCTCCCACACCAGGTGGTGGCCAGCATCACAGAATTGTACATCCTGGCAGCAGCACCTGGGGAGGAGTAAGCAGTTGTTCCTTTCCCAGTGGTAGCATTCCTGTTCCATGCACCTTACACCACAGCTTGAAGCCCAATCTGAGGTGGAAAGGCAACACAGCCACATTGATTCCTGCAGCCACAATACCTTGGCCCTCAGCACCAGCCATGCACTAGATCTGGGATGAATACAACAGAGAAAGGAACACAACCATGAGGTGCTTCTGGGCAAAACCATGGTTGCCTGCGTGGGCAGCACATAGGTTCCCTGTGATGACACAGGCCTCACTTGGTTCAGAGCTCACCTCCTTGGAGACAGAGCATACACTTAAGAGCAATGGAGCCTCATCAAACTTGACCCTCAAGGCTTCTACTCCAACAACTGGAGAGCATGAGCATACCCTGCCCTTGATAAGGTTGTGACAGCCAAAGAACAAAGAGGAGGCCTCACCTAACAGCCAGGGCAGTCTCTGGACACACAATACCCTCTATATCAAGGGGATAATGGCCATCACACTAAGAGGAAAGATATGGCAGGCATTCATACCAAAAACAGACTTCGTATCAAAAATATTGGGCTTGTCCTATATCTTGATTGTGGTGGTGGTTACCCAACTGAAATTTGTCAAATTTCATAAATTGTACACAAAAAGGTAAATTTAACTGTATATTAAAAAATGTATCTTAATAAACTTTAGTAAAATGAAAAAATATATATATTGGGCTCATACAGTCTACCCAGGGACCCTTCCACATAAAAACACCCGTTTAAGACCACAGTAGATAACTGTTTCTCCTAAATTCATAGACACAGAGAAATTTAAGTAAAATGCAAAAACAGAGGAACTACACCCAATTAAAAGAACAAGAGGAATACCCTGAAAGAATAAACAATGAAACAGGCCTCTCCAGTCTACTAGACCCCAAGTTCAAAAAGGAGGTAATAAAAATGCTAAAAAAAATTAAGAAAGACTGTTGAAAGAAATGCAAATCACTCTAGCAAGGAACTAGAAAATATAAAGAGGAATCAATCAAAATCGGACAACTCAATTGCTGAGATACAAACCAATCTAAAAGCAATGAATACAACGCAGAAGAATGAATAAGTGATCTGGAAGATAAAACAATGGGAATCACATAATCAGCAACAGAGAGAAAGACAAATTAAAAAAAAAAATGAACACAACGTATGAGATCTATTGGATAATATAAAACATACCAACCTATGAACAGGGGTTCCAGAAGGAGAAGAAAAAGGGAAGGGGTTCAAAAACATATTTGGGAACCTCCCTGGTGGCGCAGTGGTTAAGAATCCACCTGCCAATGCAGGGGACACGTGTTCGAGCCCTGGTCCAGGAAGATCCCACATGCCGCGGAGCAACTAAGCCCGTGCACCACAACTACTGAGCCTGCACTCTAGAGCCTGCGAGCCATAACTACTGAAGCCCACATGCTTAGAGCCCATGCTCCGCAACAAGAGAAGCCACCACAATGAGAAGTCCGTGCACCACAACAAAGTGTAGCCCACACTCACTGCAACTAGAGAAAGCCCGCACACAGGAACAAAGACCCAATGCAATCAAATAAATTAAATTAATTAATTAATTAAACAAAAGTGTATTTGAAGAAATTGTGGCTGAAAACTTCGCCAACCTAAAGGAGGAAACATATCCAGCTACAGGTAGCACAGAGAGTTCCAAAAAAGAAGAATCTAAACAGACCCACACCAAGACATATCATAATTAAAACAGCAAAAGTGAAAGAGAATATTCTAAAGGCAGTAAAAGAAAAAGAGTCAGTTACTAGGGAACTCACACAAGACTATCAGCTGTTTTCTCTACAGAAATATTGCAGGGCAGAAGGGAGTGGCAAGATATATTCAAAGTCCTCAAAGGGAAAAACTTGCAACCCAGGATATTCTACCCAGCAAGATTATCATTTACAATTGAAGGAGAGATAAAGAATGTCTTAGACAAGCAAAACTAAAATAATACATCAATACTAAACCTATCCTAAAAGAAATATTGAAAGGTCTTCTCTAAATATAAAAGAAGAATCTATAGGAAAGAGAATATCACAATAAGAAAGGCACATATATAAAAGGATTGAAGGTGACTTAAATAAGCCAGTACATAGATTTTAAAAAATCAAACAATTTTTTTTGTAAAAGCATTTATGACTGCAATTAACAGCAAAAGGATAAACAAGAACATGTAAAATAGAACATCAAAATCACAAAATGTGGGGGAGGGGAGTAAAAAAATGTAGATCTTTTAGAATGTGTTTGAATTTATATGACTATCAGTCTAAAGCTAGTAGATGTAGTTATGGGTTAACATACTTGAAAACCAGGGTAACCACAAATCAAAATAGATATACAAAAAACAAAAAGAAAAGAATGCAAGCATAATACAAAAGAAAACCATCAGACTACAAAAGGAAAACTAAAGGAAGAAATAAACAAAGGAGAACTACAAAATCAACTGGAAAACAAGGTTTAAAATGGCAATAAATACATACTAATAATTACTTTAAATGTCAATGGACTAAATGCTCTGATCAAAGACAGAGTGGCACATTAGATTACAAGAAATAAACAAGAATGTACAATATGCCCCCTACAACAGACTCACTTTAGGGGAAAAGACATATAGGTGGAAAGTGAGAGGATGGAAAAAGATATTTTGTGCAAATGGAAATGACAAGAAAGCAGGGATAGTGATACTCATATCAGACAAGATAGACTTTAAAACAAAGCCCATAAAGACAAGGAAGTACACTAATATAATAAAGGGATCAATGCAAGAACAGGATATTACACTCAACATATATACATCCAATATAGGAGCACCTAAATATATAAAACCAATAAAGGGAGAAATTGACAGGAATACAATACTAGTAGGAGACTTTAATACACCTCTGACATCAATGGACAGATCTTCCAAACAGAAAATCAACAATGCAAGAGAGATCCTAAATGGCACAATAGTACAGTTGGGTTTAATTGATATGTATGTGACACTACATCCAAAAAAAAACCCCAAAAAACAAAAAAACTAAACCAGAATACACATTCTTATCGAATGCACATGGAACATTATCTAGGATAGACTGCATACCAGGACACAAAACAAGCCTCAACAAATTTAAGAGGATAGAAATTATTTCAAGCATCTCTTCCAATCACGTTGGTATGAAACTAGAAATAAACCACAGAAAGAACACGGGAAAAAAATTATCTCATAGAGACTAAACAATATGTCACTAAAAAACCAATGGGTCAACAATGAAATCAAAGAGGAAATCTGAAAATACCTCAAGACAAATGACAATGAAAACACGACCTTACAAAATTTATGGGATGCAGCAAAAGCAGTTCTAAGAGGGAAGTTCATAGAGATACAGACCTTCCTCATAAAACAAGAAGAATCTCAAACAACCTAATCGACCACCAAAAAGAACTAAAAAAAAGAACGAACACAAAATCAGCAGAAGGAAGGAAATAATAAAGATCAGAGAGGAAATAAAATAGGGATTAAAAAAAAAAAGGTCAATAAAAAAAGAAGAGCTGCTTTTTGATAAGATAAATAAAATGGACAAACATCTAGCCAGGCTCACCAAGAAGAAGAGAGAGAAGACCCAAATAAAATAAGACATGAAAGAAGAGAGATAAGAACTGATACAACAAAAATAGAAAAAAAATTATAAGAAAATACTATGGACAGTTGTATGCTAACCAATTAAACAACTTAGAATGGACAAGTTTCTATAAACATACAGCCTGCCAAAGTTTAGTCAAGAAGAAACAGATAATTTGATCAGATTGATCACTAGAACTGAAATAGAATAATTAAAAAAAAAAAAAAAACCTCCCTGCAAACAAAAGTCCAGGACCAGACAGGTTCACTGGGGAATTCTACCAAACATACAAGGAATTTATACCAATCCTTCTCAAACTATTCCAAAAGATTGAAGAGGAGGAAAAACTCCCAAAGTCATTCTATGAAACCACTATCACCCTGATTTCAAAACCAGAAAAAGACACACACACACACACACACACAATTACAGGCCAATATCTTATAGATGCAAAAATCCTCAACAAAATATTAGCAAACTGAATCCACCATACATAAAAAGAATCATACACCATGATCAAATTGGATTCATTCCAGGGTCACAACAATGGTTCAACATACACAAATCAATCTATGTAATACACCACATTAACAAAAGAAAAACAAAAACCACATGAACATCTCAATAGATGCATAAAAAGCATTTGACAAATTTCAACATCCATATATGATAAAAACTCTCACCAAAGTGGATATAGAGAGAACATATTTCAACATAATAAAGCTATTTATGGCAACCCACAGCCAACATAATACTCAATGGTGAAAAGCTGAAAGTTTTCCACTAAATTCAGGAAAAGGACAAGGATGTTCACTCTCAAAACTTCTATTCAACATAGTATTAGAAGTCCTAGCCACAACAACAACACAAGCAAAAGGGAGAAAAATTATCTAAATTGGAAGGAATGAGGTAAAAATGTCACTATTTGCAGATGACTTGATATTCTATATAGAGAGCTCTAAAGTCTCCACACAAAAACTAGTGGAATACATGAATTCATCAAGGTAGCAGGATACAAGATTACTATACAGAAGTCTGATGCATTGCTTTACACTAACAATGAAATATCAGGAAGGGAATATTAAATATATATATACATTTTAAAATCAAATCCTTAAAATAAAATATTTAGGAATAAACTTAACCAAGGTGGTGGAAAGACCTATACACTGAGAACTATAAAACATTAATAAAGGAAACCACAGATTATTCAAAGAAGTGGAAAGATATCCCATGCTTTGGTATGGCAAGAATTAATATTGTTAAAATGGCTATACTATCAAAAGCAATCTACAGATTTAACATGATCCTTATCAAAATATCTATGATATTTTTCACAGAACTAGAACAAATAATCCTAAAATTTATATGGAACCACAAAAGGCCCAGAATTCCCGAGGAAAAAGAACATAGCAGGAGGCATAACCCTTCCAGACTTCAGACAATACTACATAGATACAGTATTCCAAACAGCATGGCATTGGCACAAAAACAGACAAATCAATGGAATACAATAGAGATCCCAGAAATAAACCCACACATCTATGGTCAGTTAATGTTTGACAAAGGAGGCAAGAATGTACAATGGAGAAAAGTCTCTTCAGCAAATGGTGTTGGGAAAGCTGGACAGCTACTTGTAAATCAGTGAAATTAGAACACTTCCTCATACCATATACAAAAATGAACTCGAAATGCTTTAAAGACCTAAATATAAGACATGACACCATAAAACTCCCAGAAGAGAACGTAGGCAAAACATTCTCCGACATAAATTGTAGCAATATTTTCTCAGATCAGTCTCCCAAGGCAAAAGAAATAAATGCAAAAATAAACAAATGGGACCTAATCAAACTTAAAAGCCTTTGCACAGCAAAGGAAACCATTGACAAAATGAAAAGACAACCTATGGAATGGGAGAAAGCATTTGCCAACTATGCAATCATCAGGGGGTTAATAGCCAAAATATACAAACAGCTTATACAACTCAATATCAAAAAAAAAAAATCAAAAAATGAGAAGACTAAAAAGAAGACATATGGATGACCAACAGGCACATGAAAAGATGCTCAACATTGCTAATTATCAGAGAAATTTAAATCAAAACCGCAATGATGTATCACTTCACACCAGGCAGGATGGTTATCATCAAACAGTCTACAAATAGTGAATGCAGGAGAGTGTATGGAGAAAAGAGAACCCTCCAACACTGTTGGTGGGACTGTAAATTATCACAGCCACTATGGAAAACAGTATGGAGGTTCCTTAAAAAACTAAAAATAAAGCTACCATATGATCTGGCAATCCCACTCCTGGGCATATATCTGGAGGAAACTAGAATTCGAAAAGATACATGCAACCCCAATGTTCATGACAGCACTGTTCACAATACCCAAGACATGGAAACAACCCTGTGCCCATCAACAGATGAATAGTTTGAGAAGATGTGGTATATATATTATAATATGTACACACACACACACACATACATATATATATATTCACACACACAATGTAATAGTACTCTGCCATTAAAAAGAATGAAATATTTCCATTTGCAGCAACATAGATGGACCTAGAGAATATTATACTTAGTGAAGTGAGTCAGAGAAAGACAAATACTATATGATATCAATTTTATGTGGAATCTAAAAATTAATACTAATGAATCTATATACAAAATGGAAAGACTCACAGACACAGAAAACAAACTTGTCATAACCAAAGGGGAGAGGAGGAGGGAGGGACAAATTAGGGGTATAGGATTAACAGATACAAACTACTATACATAAAAATAGATAAGCAATAAGGATTTACTGTATAGCAAAGGACATTATATTCAATATCTTGTAATAACCTATAATGGAATATAATCTGAAAACAAATAACTGAATCACTATGTTGTACATCTGAAATTAACACATTTAAATCAACTATATGTCAAGGTTTTTTTTAAAAATGGAAAAAATAAATAAAGCAGCACATTTGTAATCTGCACTACACAATTTAGCACATATCCTTTT